>NC_047675.1:828536-1018106 GCF_011762505.2 Arvicanthis niloticus | reverse complement strand
CCGAGGTCGGTGGGGCTGGGCTGAGTGACTTAAGATCCTTCTTAGTCTTATCTCAGAACGGCTATCCTTTGCACAAGCGGCTACTTCCTCCTCTATGCTCTCCTCCTCGGAGCTGCACAGTTCTATGGAGTCAGGCTCCTTAATAAAGTACAGGGGGGTCCTTTTGACCTCCGTTCTCTCTCCACCATCCGGTGGAGGGTCCTCAAGCTTAATGGACTCTGCAGTAGCCCTTGTTCCTTTTGAGTACTCTATCTCTCCAGGCTCTTTGGCCTGACCTCCAGGCTCCTTGGCCTGACCTCCAGGCTCCTTGGACTGACCTCCAGGCTCCTTGGCCTGACGCCGGCTAACACTAACACACTCTGGTTCTGATAGCCTGGAGCGGACCTCTCTTGAAACCTCTTGACTTGCCCTAATAGCTGAAAGCAACGCAAACAGGAGGCTGGCTATTGCTGCGGTGGCAATGGGTGAATATCCACCCGCAACAAAGGTTTCTACCCCAAGCATACCTTCCAAAGGTGACCCCGTATCCTGTAGTTCTTTTAACCCGCCCCAAAACTTGGGTGGTCTTCCACGGCGCCTTGAAATTCCAGGGTTTCAGCTCCAGTTGTTCCGCGCACCTCTTCTGTGTCCCCTTCGCCCCCGAATAAGGACACAGAGGCAGTAATCGAGTATCACTACAGACAAGGCTTTACTTCTTGTAACAGCAAAAGCGGAAAAGATGGAAGAAACCGGAAGGGGCTCCCTTAAATACACCCTAGAGTGACGTATTCACTTCTGAATGGCTGCTCGCTCACCACCCAATATTACGCCTCAGGATAGGCCAGGTTCTCTCTACTGTCCATCAAAGTGATGTCCTTTCCACTGTCCACCACAGGGACATCTTCCCCACTGTCCACAACATTGATATTCTTTCCACTGCCCACCACAGGGATGTCTTCCCCACTGTCCACCACAGGTATGTACTACCCACTGCCAACCACAGGGACATCCTACCCACTGTCTACCACAGGGAGGACCTCCACAATCTCCACCACAGTTAGGTCCTCTCCACTGTCTACCACAGGAATGTCATTTCAACTGTCAACCACACATATATGGTCCCAACTGTCCACTACAGAAACATCCATCCCACTGTACACAACAGGGATATACTCCCCACTGTCCTCCACAAGGATGTCCATCCAACTGTCCACAACAGAAAGGTCCTACCCACTGTCCACCACAGGGACATCCTCCCAACTGTCCACCCCAAGGAGTTCCTTCCTACAGTCCACCACAAGGACATCCTTCCCACTGTCCAACAAAGGGACATCGTTCACACTGTCCACAACACAGACATCTTCCCCACTGTCCACCACATGGACGTCTTTCCCACTGTCCACCACAGGGACGTCCTACCCCACAGTCCACCAGAGTCTGGTCCTCCGGACTGTCCACCACAAGGACATCTTCCTGTGCAAAACAGAAATGTCCTCACCAGTTTGCACCACAGGGACATACTTTGCATTGTCCTCCACAGGGTCATCATTCCCACTGTCCACCAAATTGAGGTGCTCCCTGCTGTCTACCACAGAGGCATCCTTACCACTAACCACCACACGATCATTTTCACCACTGTCCACCAAAGGAATGCTTTCCTCATGGTCCAACACAGTGTCGTCCTCATTAATGTCCCCACAGAAACATCCTTCCTACTGTCCACCACAGGGAGGTCCTCCCACAGTCCACAACATGGATGTCCTTCCCACTGTCCACCACAGGGACATCCTCCACACTGTTCAACACAGGGATGACCTTCTGCCTGTCCACCACAGGGATGTCCTCCCCACTCTCCACAAAAAGACATCCTTCCCACTGTCCACTACAGGGATGTCATCCCAACTGTCCAACACAGAGAGTTTCTCATTACTGTCCACCACAGAGATATCCTTCCCACTGTCCACCACAAGGATGTCCTCCCAACTGTCAACCAGAGGGATATCATTCCCCCTGTTCCTCACAAGGAGGTCCTTCCCAATGTCCACAAAAGGGACTTTCTTTTTACTGTCCACAACATAAACGTCCTTGTCACTCTCCACAACAGGGACATCCTTCCCACTGTTTACCACAGGGAAGTCCTCCTCACTGTCCACCACAAGGACATCCTTCCCACTTTCCACCACAGAAACCACTTCCCCACTGTCCACCACAGGAACATCCTACACTCTGTCAGCCACATGGACATCCTGCCCAATGTCCACCACAGTGATGTTCTCACCAATGTCCAACACAGAGTTGTCCTTAGCTCTCTTCACCACAGGGACATCTTTCCCCTGTCAACCACAAAGATGTCCACAACACCGTCCACCACAGAGATGTTTCCCCACTGTCCAAACAGGGACATCCTCACCAATGTCCACCACAGGGGAGTTTTTTCCCATTGTTCAAAACAGGAACATCCTCCCCACTGTGCACTACAGGGACATCCTTCTGTGCACAACAGGGTCACCCTCATGACTGTGCACTACAGGGACATCTTCCAGTGCACAACAGGGATGTCTTCACCACGGTCCAGCCTAGATATGTCCTCTGCACTCTCCAAAACAGGGACATTCTTCCCACAGTTTATCAAAATTATGTTCTCCAGTGCACCACCGAAACGTCCTCACCAAAGTTTACTACAGGGATGACCTCACCAATGTCCAGCACAGGGACATCCTCCCCACTGTCCACAACAGGGATGTCCTTCCCACTGTCCACCACAGGGATGTCCTTTCCACTGTCCACAAAAGGGATGTCCTTTTTACTGTCCACCACAGTGATGTCCTTCCCACTGTCCTCCAAAGGGATGTCCTTCCCAAGGTCCACCACAGGGACATCCTCCAAATTTTCCATCATATTGACATCCATTCCCTGTCTACCACAGAGACATAAACCCCAGTCTCCACCACAGGGATATTTCCCCACTGTCCACCACAGTGTTGTCCTCACTAATGTCCACCACTGTGGTGTTCTTTTCCACTGTTTAAAACAGGAACATCCTCCCTACTGTGCACAACAGTAACATCCTCCTGTGCACAACAGGGTCATCCTCAAGACTGTGCACAACAGGAACATCTTTTAGTGCACACCAGAGACATCTTCACCACTTTCCACCCTAGCGATGTCCTCTGCACTCTCCAAAACTCCACTACAGAAACATCCATCCCACTGTCCACCAAAGGGACGTTCTCCAGTGCACCACACAAAGGTCCTCCTCACTGTCCATCACAGGGACATCCTTACCACTTTCCACAACAAGGTCGTCCTTCTCATTGTCCATCTCAGGGCCATCCTTCCCACTGTCCATCATAGAGAGGTCCAACCCACTGTACACCACTGGGATGTCATACCCACTTTCCACCAAAGGGATGTCCTTCCCATAGTCCACCACAAGGACATTCTTCCAACTGTCCACCACATGGACATCCTCCCCACTGTCCATCACATGGACATCCTCACCACTGTCTAACACAGGAATGTCCTTCACACTGTCCATCAAAGGGACGTCCTTCCCACTGTCCACCACAGGGACATCCTCCAAATTGTCCACCACAGTGACATCCTTCCCTCTTCTACCACAGAGACATAAACCCCACTCTCCACCACAGGGATGTTTCCCCACTCTCCCCACAGGGTTGTCCTCATCAATGTCCAACACTGGGGTGTTCTTTCCCACTGTTCAAGACAGGGACATACTTCCTACTGTGCACCACAGGAACAAACTCCTGTTCACAACAGGGACATCCTCACAAATGTGCACCACAGGGACATCTTCCAGTGCACACCAGGGACGTCCTCACCACTGTCCACCCCAGAGATGTCCTCTGCACTCTTCACAACAGGGAAATTCTTCCTACAGTCCACCATAGAGATGTTCTCCTGTGCACCACAGAAACTTTCTCACCACTGGGATGTCCAACCCACTGTCCACCAGAGGGACATACTTCCCACTGTCCACCACAGCGAAGTCCTTCACACTGTCCACAACAAGAACATCCTTCCCACTGTCCACCTCAGAAATATCCTCCCCACTGTCCACAACAAGTATGTCCTTTCCACTGTCCACCATGCAGACGTTCTCCACACTGCAATCCACAGGGACATCCTACCCACTGTCTACCACAGGGACGTCCTTCCCACTGTCCACCAAAGGTACATCTTTCAACTGTCCACCACAGAGACATCCTCCCCACTGTCCACCACTGGGACATCCTCCCTACTGACCACTACAAGGATGTCCTTCATACAGTCCATCATAGTGAAGTCCTTCCTGTTGTCCACCAAAGGGATGTTCTTCCGACTGTCCACCAAAGGGACATCCTACCCCACAGTCCACCAGAGTGTGGTCCTCCCCACTGTCCACCACAAGGACATATTCCTTTTCACAAGAGGGATGTCCTTACCACTGTGAACCACAGGGACATACTTTGCATTGTCCATCACAGGGAGGTCATTCCCACTGTCCACCAAAGTGAGGTAATCCCTGCTGTCCACCACAGGGGCATCTTTACCAGTGTTCACCACAGTGTCGTCCTCACCACTGTCCACCACATGGATGTCCTTTCCACTGCTCACCAGAGGGACATCCTCTCCAATGTGCACAAAAGGGACATTCTTTTACTGTCCACAGCAGGGATTTCCTTACCACTGTCCAACAGAGAGAGGTCCACCCTGCTCTCCACCACAGAGACAGTCTTCCCCCTGTCCACCATAGAACGTCCTTTTTACTGTCCACCACAAGTACATCGTATCCACTGTCCACCACAAGTACATCGTATCCACTGTCCACCTGAGGAACATGCTGCCCATTGTACATCACAGAGAGTTCCTTTCTGCTTTCCACGGCCTGGACATTCTACCCACTGTCCACCACAGAGATGTTCTCCCCACTGTCCACCACAAGGATGTCCTCACAACTTTAAACAGGGATGTCCTCCCAACTGGCCACCACAGAGACATCCTACCCATGTCCACAACAGGGAGGTACTCCTCACTCTCCACCATAGGAACATACTCTCCTTGTCCACAACATGGACATCCTTCCACTGTCCACAAAAAGGACATTATTCCCACAGTTTTGCACAGGGATGTCCTTCCCTCTTTCCACTACAGAGAAGTACTACACCCAGTCCACCACAGGGAGGTCCCTCCAATTGTCCTCCACAGGGATTTCCTCACCATTGTCAATCAGAGAGAGGTCCTCCCCACTGTCCACCACAGGGATGTACTCCTGTGTACCACAAGGACATCCATAAAACTGTCCACCCCAGGGTCATCTTCACCAATGTCCAGCACAGTGACGTCCTTCCTACTGTTCACCACAGGGATATCCTACTGTGCAAAACAGGGACATCCTGACCAATGTGCACCACAGGGACATCCTTTCCACTGTTCACCACAGAAACATCCTCCGCAATGTTCACTACAGAGTGGGGCTCCCCAGAGTCCACCACATGGACGTCTTTCCCACTGTCCACCAAAGAAACATACTCCTCACTTGCACCACAGTGACATCCTCCTATGAATAACAGGGACGTCCTCACAACTGTGCACCACAGGAATATTCTTTCCACAGTCCACAAAAGAGATGTCCTTCCCACTGTAGTCCACAGAGATATCCTCCTTGCTGTCCACCACAGAGACATTCTTCCCACTTTCCACCACAGAAATGTCCTCCCCACTGTCCACCAAAGGAATGTCCTCCCCATATTCCCCACACAGAGACATCTATCCCACTGTCCACAACAGTATTGTCCTCACCACTCTCCACCACAGGGACATCCTCCTGTGTACTACATGGACATACTTACCACTGTCCACAACATGGTTGTCCTCAACAATATACAATACAAGGAAGTCCTCACTGCTGTCCACCACACGAATATCATCCACACTGTAAACCACAGGGACATCCTACCCACTGTCCATAACAGGGATGTCCTCCAAACTATCAAACACATTGAAGTCCTTCCCACTGTAAACAACAGGGACATCCTTCCCACTGGGCACAACAGGGATTTGCTAACCACTGTCCACCACAGAAATGTCCTCCGCACTCCCCACCATATGGACATTCTTCTGACTATGCTCCACAACAACATTCTCCAGTGCACCACAGTAACATCCTCACCACTGTCCACCACAGTGAAATTCTCCCCACTGTCCACCACAGGGATGTCCTCCCCACTGTCTACAACAGGGATGTCCTTCCCACAATTCAAAACAGAAAGGTCCTCCTTGCTGTCCACCACAGGGATGTCCTTCATGCTGTCCACCTCAGTGATATCCTCCTCTCAGACCATAACAGGGATGTCCTTTCCATTGTTCACCACAGGGATGTCCTCCGCACTGTCCACAACAGGCATGTCCTTTTCACTCTCCACCACAGGGACCTCTTTCCCTCTGTCCACTACAGGAAAATCCTCTCTACTGTCCACCACAGGGATGTCCTTTCCAGTGTTCACCACAGGGATATCCTCCCCACTGTCCACAACAGGCATGTCCTTTTCACTCTCTACCACAGCGACCTCCTTCCCACTGTCCACCACAGGGAAGTCCTCTCCACTATCCACCACAGGGATGTCCTTACCACTATCCACGTAAGTTATTACCTCCTCTCTCTCCACCACAGGGACATCCTTCCCATTTTCCACCACAGGGAGTTCCTCCCCAATGTCTACCAGAGCGACATCCTTTCCAATGTTCACCACAAGGAGGTTTTTCCCAATGTCCACAACAGGGACGTCCTTCCCAAAGTCCACAACATATATGGCCTTCCAATGTCCACCACAGGGACCTCCTTCTCACTGTCCACCACAGGCAACTTTTCCCTATTGTCCACCACAGGTATGTAATTTCCACTGTCAACCACTGTGATGTTCTCTGCCCTGTCCACAACAGGAATATCCGTTCCATGGTCCACCACAGGGACCTTCTTTCAATGTCCACCACTGGGAATTCCTCTCAACTGTCAACCAGAGGGATGTACTTTCCACTGTCCACCAAAGGGAAGTCCTCTGCACTGTCCACAACAGTCATGTCCTTCCCACAGTTCACCACAGAAAGGTACGCCCTGCTGTTCACAACAGGATCGTACTCTCTAATGTTTACCTCAGTGATGTCCTTTACTCTGTCCACCACAGTGACGTCCTTCCAACTGTCTACCACATGGTGTTTCTCCCCACTGTCAATGAGAGGAACATGCTTCCCAGTGTACACCACACGGAGGTCCTTCCCAATGTCCACAACATGGACGTCCTTCCTACAATCCACAACATAAATCTCCTCCCCACTGTCTAACACAGGGATGTACTTCCCACTGTCCACCTAAGTGACATCCTCCCCTATCTCCACAAGAGAGACATTCTTCTCACAGTTCACCACAAGGAGGTCTTTCCCAATGTCCACAACAGAATTGTTCTTTCCACAGTCCACAACATAAATGTCCTTCCCACTTTCCACCACAGAGACCTACTTCCCACTGTCCACCACAGGGAGGTCCTCTCTACTGTCCATCAAAATGATGTCTTTTCCACTGTCCACCACAGGGACGTCCTCCCAACTGTCCACAACAGGGATGTTCTTTCCACTGTCCACCTCAGAGACGTCTTCCCCAGTGTCCACCACAGGAACATACTACACACTGTCCACCAAAAAGACATCCTACCCACTGTCTACCTCAAGGAGGTCCTCCCCAATCTCCACCACAGGTAGGTCCTCTCCACTGTCCACCACAGGGATGTCATTTCAACTGTCCACCACAGAAATATTCTCCCCACTGTCCACAAAAGGGATGTCCTTCCCAATGTCCACCACAGAGACATTCTACCCACTGCGCTCCACAGGGACATCCTACCCACTGTCCACCACAAGGTCATTCTTCCCAATGTCCACCACAGAGATGTCCTCCCCACTGTCCACCACAAGGATGTCCTCCCCACTTTAAAAAGGGATGTCCTCCCCACTGTCCACCACAGAGACATTTTACCCATGTACACCACAGGGAGGTCCTCCCAACTGTCCACCATAGGTACGCACTCCCCTTGTCCACAACATGGACATCCTTCCACTGTCCACTAAAAGGACATTATTCCCACAGTTTAGCACAGGGATGTCCTTCCCACTGTCCACTACAGGGACATTCTACACACTGTCCATTACAAGGAGGTCCACCCAACTGTCCACCACAAGGATTTCCTCTCCACCGTGCATCAGAGAGAGGTCCTCCACACTGTCCACAACAGGGATGTACTCCTGTGTACCACAAGGACATCCATAAAACTGTTCACCACAGGGTCATCTTCAACAATGTCCAGCACAGTGACATCATTCCCACTGTTCACCACAGGGACATCCTCTTGTGCACAACAGGGACATCCTGACCAATGTGCACCACAGGGATATCCTTTACACTGTCCACCACAGGGACATCCTCCCCAATGTTCACTACACAGTAGACCTCCTCACAGTCCACCACATGGATGTCTTTCCCATTGTCCACCAAAAAATCATCCTCCTCACTTTGCACCACAGGGCCATCCTCCTATGCACAACAGGGATGTCCTCACATCTGTGCACCACAGGAATATTCTGTAAACTGTCCACAAAAGAGATGTCCTTCCCACTGTAGACCACAGAGATGTCTTCTCTGCTGTCCACTACAGGGACATTCTTCCCACTTTCCACCACACAAACGTCCTCCCCATTGTCCACAAAAGGGATGTCCTCCACACATTCCTCCACAGAGACGTCTATCCCACTGTCCACAACAGAAATATCCTCCCCACTGTCCACCACAGGGAGGTCCTCACAACTGTCCACCACAGGGATGTTCTTTCCATGGTCCACCAATCAGATGTCTTTCCCACTGTCCACCACAGGGACATCCTCCTGTGTACTACAAGGACATCCTTACCACTGTCCACAACATGGTCCACCACAGGGATGTCTTTCCCACTGTACACCACACGGACATCTTCCTGTGCACAGCAGGGATGTTCTTACTACTGCCCACTGCAGAGATGTTTTCTGCACTCCACACTACAAGGACATCCTTCTCTCTGTACACCAAAGAGACATTCTCCTGTGCACCACAGGAGTATTTTCCTTACTGTCCACAAGGCCATCATCCACACTGTCCACCACAGTGAAATCCTCTCAACTCTCCAACACAGGGACATCCTCCCACCTGTCCACATCGGAGGTCCTCCCAACTACCAAACACAGCGAAATCTTTCCCACTGTAAACAACAGGGACATCCTCCCCACTGTGCACCACAGGGACATCCTCCTGTGCACAACAGGGATGTCCTAACCACTGTCCACCACAGAGTTATCCTCCGCACTCTCCAACATATGGACATCCTTCCATCTATGCACCACAGGGACATTCTCCAGTGCATCACAGTAACATCCTGCCCACTGTCCATCACAGTGAAATCCTCCCCACTGTCCACCACAGGGATGTGCTCCCCACTGTCCACCACAGGGACATCCTCCTGTGTACCACAAGGACATACTTACCACTGTCCACAACATGGTTGTCCTCAACAGTGTCTCCTACAGAGACGTCCTCACCACTCTCCACATCATGAATATCCTCCACACTGTAAACCACAGGGACATCCTACAAATTTTCCACCAGAGGGATGTCCTAACCACTGTCCACCACAGAGATGTCCTCCAAACTCTCCACCATATGGACATCCTTCTGACTATGCACCACAAGGACATTCTCCAGTGCACCACAATAACATCCTCCCCACTGTCCACCACAGTGAAATCTTACTCACTGTTCACCACAGGCATGTCCTCTCCACTGTCTAAAACATGGATGTCCTTCTCACAGTTCAATACAGAAAGGTCCTCCCTGCTGTCCACCACAGGGATGGCCTTCCCTCTGTCCACCTCAATGATATCCTCCTCTCAGATAACAGGGATGTCCTTCCCACTTTCCATCACAGAGATGTCCTCACCACTGTCCAAAAGAGGGTCATCCTTCCCACTGTACACCAAAAGGTCATTTCCATTGTCCACAACAGGGACATCCTTCCCACCGTACACAACACAAGGCGTGTCCTTCCCACTCTCCACCACAGAAAGTTACACCCTGCTGTCCACATCAGTCACGTTCTTCCTAATGTCCACCTCAAGTGTGTCCTTTCCTATGTCCACCACAGGGACGTCCTTTGCAGTGTCCACCATATGGTGGTCCTCCCCACTGTCCACCAGAGGGACATGCTTTCCACTGTTCACCACACGGAGGTCCTTCCCAATATCAACAACATGTATGACCTTCCTGCAATCCACAACATAAATGTCCTTCCGACTATCCACCACAGGGACCTTTTTCCCACTGTTCACCACAGAGAGGTTCTCTTTATTATCCACCACAAGAATGTCCTTACCACTGTCCACCTAAGTGATGACCTCCCGTCTCTCCACCACAGGGACATCCTTCCCACTGTCCACCATTTTGAATTTCTCCCCAATGTCCACCAGAGCGACCTCTTTCCCACTGTCCACCACAGGGAAATCCTCTTTACTGTCCACCACAGGGATGTCCTTCCACCACAGAAAGGTACACCCTGCTGTCTACTACAGGCATGTCCTTACCACTGTCCATCACAGAAAGGTACACCCTGCTGACCACAACAGGAACGTACTTCCCCATGTCCAATAAATGATGTCCTCTCCTTTGTCCACCACAGAGATGCCCTTCCCATTGTTCACCACAATGTGTTTCTCCCCACTGTCCATGAGAGAGACATTCTTCCCACTGTCCACCACATGGAGGTCCTTCCCAATGTACACAACATGGACGTTGTTCCCACAATCCACAACATAAATGTTCTCCCCACTGTCCAACACATGGACCTTCTTCCCATTGTTCACCACAGAAAGGTGCTCTCTACTGTCCTCCACAGGGATGTCCTTACCACTGTCCAAAACAGTGACATCCTACCCACTGTCCACAACAGCAATATCCTTTCCACTGTCCACCACAGAAATGTCCTCTCTACTGTCCTCCACAGGGATGTCCTTACCACTGTCCAAAACAGTGACATCCTACCCACTGTCCACAACAGCGATATCCTTCCCACTGTCCACCACAGAAAGGTCCTCCCCACTGTCAACCACAGTGATGTCCTTCCCACTGTTCACATAAGTGACATACTCCCCTCTGTCCACAAGAGGGACATTCTTCCCACAGTTCGACACAAGATCATTTTTTCCCAAAGTCCACAAAAGAGATGTTCTTCCCACAGTCCACAACATAAATGTCCTTCATATTGTCTACCACATGGACCTCCTTCCCACTGTCCACCACAGTGATATCCTCCCCTCAGACAATAACAGGGTTGTCCTTCCCAATATTCAAAACAGAAATGTCCTCCCTGCTCTCCACCACAGGGAAGTTTTTCCCTCTGTCCACCACAGTGATATTCTTCACTCAGACCATGACAGGGATGTCCTTCCCACTGTTCACCACAGGGACGTCCTCCCCACTCTCCACCCAAGGGTCATCCTTCCCACTGACCACCGCAAGAAGGTCTTTCCCAATGTCCAAAACAGGGACATCCATCTCACAGTCCACACCATATATGTCCTTCCAATGTCCACCAAAAGGACCTCCTTCCCACTGTCCACCACAGGGAAGTCCTCTCTACTGTACACCACAGTGATGTGCTTTCCACTGTCCACCACAGGTATGTCCTCCGCACTGTCCAGAACAGGCATGTCCTTTTCACTCTCCACCACCACAGGGACCTCCTTCCCACTGTCTACAACAAGAAAGTCCTCTCTACTGTCCACCACAGTGATGTGCTTTCAAGTGTCCACCACAGGGATGACCTCCCCACTGTCTACAACAGAGATGTCCTTCCCACAATTCAAAACAGAAAGTTCCTCCCTGCTGTCCACCACAGTGACGTCCTTCCCTCTGTCTACCTCAGTGATATCTTCCCCTAAGACCATAACAGGGATGTCCTTCCCACTTTCCACCACAGGAACGTCCTACCCACTATCCACAAGAGAGTCATCCTTCCCACTATCTACCAAAAGGTCTTTCCCAATGTCTACAACAGGGACGTCCTTCCCACAGTCCACACCATATATGTCTTTTCAATGTCTACCACAGGGACCTCCTTCCCACAGTCCACCACAGGGAAGTCCTCTCTACTGTCCAACACAGGGATGTACTTTCCACTTTCCACCACAGGGATGTCCACCACACTGTCCACAACAGGCTTGTCTTTACCAGTGTCCACCACAGAAAATTACACTCTTCTGTCCACAACAGGAACGTACTTCCTAATGTCCTCCTCAATGATGTCCTTTCCTCTCTCCACCACAGGAACGTCCTTCACACTGTAAACCACATGGTGGTCCTTCCCATTGTTCGTGAGAGGGACATGCTTCCCACTGTCCACCACATGGAGGTCCTTCCCAATGTCTACAACCTGAACATCCTTCCCACAATACACAACATAAATGTCCTCCCCACTGTACAACACATGGATCTTCTTCCCACTGTTCACCACAAAGACGTTCTACCCACTGCCCTCCACAGGGACATCCTACCAACTGTCTACCACAGGGATGTCCTTCCCACTGTCCACCAAAGGGACGTTCTTCCCAATGTCCACCAAAGGTACATCTTTGAACTGGCCACCATAGGGACATCCTCCCAACAGACCACCACGAGGACGTCCTTCTTACAGTCCACCATAGAGAAGTCCTCCCTGTTGTCCACCAAAGGGATGTCCTTCCCACTGTCCACCACAGGGACACCCTCCAAATTGTTCACCACAGTGACAATCTTTTCACTATTCACAACTGGGATCTCCTACCCACTTTGCACAACAGGGACATTTTCCTGTGCACAACAGGGATATTCTCACCACTGTGCAACACAGGGACATCCTCCTTTGCACACCAGGGATGTCAGCAACAATCTCAACCCCAGAAATGTCCTCTGCACTCTCCACAACAGGAACTTCCTCTTCACTATCCACCAAAGAAACGTCATTCCCACTATTCACCACAGAGATGTCATCTCAAATGTCCAACACAGAAAATTCTCTTCCCTTCCACCACAGGGATGTCCTTCCCCCTGTCCAACACAGGGATGTCCTCCCCACTGTCCATCAGAGAGATATCATTCCCACTGTTCACCACAAGGAGGTCCTTCCCAATATCGACAACAGGGACTTTCTTCCCACTGTCCACAACATAAATATTCTTCACACTGTCCACAACAGTGTGACACACTGTTTTCCACCACAGAGCTGTACTTTCCACTGTCCAACAAAGGGATGTTTTCCTTTGCACCAGAGAAACGTCCTCACCACTGTCCACCACTGTGATGTCCTTTCCACTTTCCACCATGAGGAGGTCCTCTCCACTGTCCAACACAGAAATATCCTTTCCACTATTAACCACAGGGACGTCCTTCCCAATATCCTCGACAGGGAGGTCCTCACCACTGTCCACAAGAGGCACGTCCTTTCCACTGTTCACCACAGAGACATCCTCCTGTGTACTACAAGGACATCCTTACTACTGTCCACCATATGGTTGTCCTCAACAATATGCACTACCGGGAAGTCCTCACTGCCGTCCACCAAACGAATATCCTCCACACTGTAAACCACAGGGACATCCTACCCACTGTCCACCACAGGGAGGTCCTCCCCTCTGTCCAACACAGGGACAACCTTCTGCCTGTCCACCACAGTGATGTCCTCCCCACTGTCCTCCAAAGGGACGTCCTTCCAACTGTCGACCACAAGAACGTCATTTCAACGGTCCACAATAGGGAAGTCCTCTTCACTGTCCACCACAGTGATGTCCTTCCCACTGTACACCACAGGGACATCCTCCTGTGCACAACAGGGATGTTCTTACCACTGTTTACCCAAGAGATGTCTTCTGCACTCCCCACTACAAGGACATCCTTCTCACTGTCCACCAAAGAGACATTCCCTTGTGCAACACAGGATCATTGTCCTTACTGTCCACAAGGCCATCATCCACACTGTCCACCACAAAAAAATCATCTCAACTCTCCAACACAGGCACATCTTCCCAACTGTCCACAACATGAATGTCCTCCCAACTATCAAACACAGCAAAGTCCTTCCCACTGTAAACAACAGGGACATCCTCCCCACTGTGCTTCACAGGGACATTCTCCTATGCACAACAGGGATGTCATAACCACTGTCCACCACAGATATGTCCTCTGCACTCTACACCATTTGGACTTCCTTGCAACTATGCACCACAGGGAAATTCTCCAGTGCCCCACAGTAACATCCTCCCCACTGTCTATAATAGGGATGTCCTTCACACTATTCACACCAGAATGTTCCTGCTCACTGTCCACCAAGAAGAAGTCCTTCCAACTGTCCACCTAGGTGATATCCTCTCCTGAGATCATAACAGGGATGTACTTCCCACTGTCCAACACATGGAGGTCCTCCCCTCTGTCCACCAGAGGCACACTGTCCCCACTGTCCACCACAAAAAGGTCCTTCCCAATGTTCACAACAGTGATGTCATTCCCACTGTCCACAACATATATGTCCTTCCCACTGTCCACCACAGGGATGTCCTTTCCAATGTCAACCACATTGATGTCCTCCAAACTGTCCACAAAAAAACATGTACATCCCTCTCTCTACCACAGAAACGTCTTCTCCACTGTACACCACAGAAACGTCCTATCCACTGTCCACCACATGGATGTCCTCCCAACTGTCCACCACAGTGAGGTCCTTTCCACTGTTCACCAAAGAAATGTCCTTCCCACTGTCCACCACAGGGACATGCTCCTGTGTACCACAATGACATCCTTACCACTGTCCACAACATGGTCGTCCTCAACATTGTCCATGATAGGGACGTCCTCACCACTGTCCGCAACATGAATATCCTCCACACTGTAAACTTCACATTGTCAACCACAGGTATGTCTTCCCCACTGTCCACAACAGAAACATCCTTCTGCCTGTCCACCACAGTGATGTCCTCCCCACTGTACATCTCACGGACATCCTCCTGTGCACAACAGAAATGTTCTCACCACTGTACACCCCAGAGATGTCCTCTGCACTCCCCATTACAAGCACATCCTTCTCACTGTCCACCAAAGAGACATTCTTTTGTGCACCAAAGGAGCATTGTTCTTACAGTCTACAAGGCAGTCTTCTGCACTGTCCACCACAGTGAAATCCTCTCAACTCTCCACCACAGTGACATCATCCCAACTGTCCACAACAGGGATGTCCTCCAAACTATCAAACACAGTGAAGTCCTTCCCACTGTAAACAACAGGGACATCCTCCCCACTGGACACAACAAGGATGTCCTAACCACTGTCCACCACAGAGATGTCCTCCTCACTCTCCACCATATGGACATCCTTCTGACTATGCACCACAAGGACATTCTCCAGTGCACCACAGTAACATCCTCCACACTGTCCACCACAGTGAATTCTTCCTCATTGTCCAGCACAGGGATGTCCTCCCCACTGTCTACAACAGAGATGTACTTCCCACAATTCAAAACAGAAAGGTCCTCCCTCTGTCCACCACAGGGATGACTTTCCCTCTGTCCACCTCAGTGATAT
The DNA here is from genome assembly GCF_011762505.2 of Arvicanthis niloticus. NCBI lineage: Eukaryota > Metazoa > Chordata > Mammalia > Rodentia > Muridae > Arvicanthis > Arvicanthis niloticus. The sequence continues at coordinate 1,002,448 of NC_047675.1, read as the reverse complement.
CCTCTTCTCAGACCATAAGAGGGATGTCCTTCCCACTTTCCACCACAGGGACGTCCTCTCCACTGTCCACAAGAGTGTCATCCTTACCACTGACCACCAAAAGGTCTTTTCCAATGTCCACAAATGGGACGTCCTTCCCACATTCCACAACATATATGTCCTTCCAAAGTCCACCACAGAAACTGATTCTCACTGTCCACCACAGGCAAGTCCTCTCTACTGTCCACCACAGGGATTTCCTTTCCAATGTCCACTACAGGGATGTCCACCACACTGTCCACAACAGGCATGTCCTTCCCACTGTCCACCACAGAAACGTACACCCTGCTGTCCACAACAGGAACGTACTTCCTAATGTCCACCTCAATGAAGTCCTCTCCTCTGTCCACCACAGGGATGTCCTTCCCAATGTCCACCACATGGTAGTCCTCCCCACTGTCCACAAGAGGGACATGCTTGCCACTGTAGACCACACAGATGTCCTTCCCAATGTCCACAACATGTACATTTTTCCCACAATCCACAACATAAATGTCCTTCCCACTCTCCACCACAGGGACCTTCTTCCCACATTTCACCACAGATAGGTCCTCTCTACTATCCACCACAGGGATGTCCTTACCACTGTCCTACTAAGTGACAACCTGCCCTCTCTCCACCCCAGGGACATCCTTCCCACTGTCCACCACAGTGAGTTCCTCCCCAATGTCCACCAGAGTGACATACTTCCCACTGTTCACCACAAGGATGTCTTTCCCAATGTCCACAACAGGGAGGTCCTTCCCACACTCCATAACATATATGTCCTTCCAATGTCTACCACAGGGACCTCCTACTCACTGTCCACCACAGGGAAGTTGTTTCTATGGGCCACAACAGGTATGTCCTTTCCAATGTCCACCACATGGGCATCCTCCTCAATATTCACTACAGAGTGGACCTCCCCACAGTCCACCACATGGATGTGTTTCCCATTATCCTCCAAAGAAATATCCTCCTCACTTTGCACAACAGTGACATCCTCCTATGCACAACAGGGACGTCCTCACAACTGTGCACCACAGGAATATTCTTTCCACTGTCAACAACAGAGATGTACTTCTCTCTGTAGACCACAGAGATGTCCTCCTGCTGTCCACCACAGGGACATTTTTCCCACTTTCCACCAAAGAATCATTCTCCCCACTCACAACCAAAGTGATGTCCTCCCCACATTCTGCCACAGAGACGTCAATCCCATTGTCCAAAACAGAAATATCCTCCCCACTGTTCACCACAGGGAGGTCCTCCCAACTGTCCAGAACAGGGATATCTTTTCCATGGTCCACCAAACAGATGGCCTTCACATTGTCCACCACAGGGATATCCTCCTGTGTACTACAAGGACATCCTTAAAACTGACTACAACATGGTTGTTTTAAACAATATGCACTACAGTGAAGTCCTCACGGCCGTCCACCACACGAATATCTTCTGCACTGTAAACCACAGGGACATTCTACCCAGTGTTGACTACAGGGAGGTCCTGCCCTCTGTCCACCACAGGGACATCCTTCTGCAGGTCCACCACAGTGATTTCTTCCCAATTGTTCTCCAAAGGGACGTCGCACTGTCGACCGCATGGACACCATTTCAATGGTCCACCACAGGGTAGTCCTATTCACTGTTCACCACAGGGATGTCCTTCACACTGTACACCACAAGGACATCCTGCTGTGCACAACAGGGATGTTCTTACCACTGTCCACCATAGAGATGTCTTCCACACTCTCCAGCATATAGACATCCTTCCAACTATGCACCACAGGGACTTTCTCCAGTGCACAACAGTAACATCCTCCCCTCTGTCCATCACAGTGAAATACTCTCCGCTGTCCACCACTGGGATGTCCTCCCCACTGTCTGCAACAAGGATGTCCTTCTCACTATTCACACCAGAAAGGTCCTCAGTGCTGCCCACCAAGAGGACATCCTTCCCACTGTCCACATCAGTGATATCCTCTACTCAGATTATAACAGGCATGTCCTTCCCACACTCCACCACAAGGAGGTCCTCCCGACTGTCCTCAAGTGGCACACCCTTCCCACTGTCCACCAAAATTAGGTCTTTCCCAATGTTCACAACATGGACTTCCTTCCCACAGTCGACAACATATATGTTCTTAACACTGTCCACCACAGGGAAGTCCTCTCTACTGTACAACACAGGGATGTCCTTTCCACTGTCCACCATATTGACATCCTACGCACTGTCCTCAACAAACATGTGCATCCCCCTGTACATGACAGAAACGTCCTCTCAACTGTCCACCACAGGGAGGTCCTCTCAACTGTCCAACACAGGGACTTCCTTTCCACTATTCACCAAAGTGATGTCCTCCCCACTGTCCAACACAGAGACATCCTCCTGTGTACCACAAGGACATCCTTACCACTGTCCACAACATCGTTGTCCTCACCAATGTCCACGACAGGGACATCCTCACCACTCTCCACATTATGAATATCCTCTACACTGTAAACCACAGGGACATCCTACATATTGTCCACCACGGTGAGGTCCTTCCCACTGTCCACAACAGGAACATCCTTCTGTCTGCCCACCACAGTGATGTCCTCCCCACTGTACACCCCACGGACATCCTCCTGTGCACAACAGGGATGTTCTTACCACTGTAAACCCCAGAGATGTCCTCTGCACTCCTCAATACGACACCTTTCTCAATGTCGACCAAAGAGACATTCTCTTGTGCACCACAGGAACATTGTTCTTACTGTCTACAAGGCCGTCATCTGCACTGTCCACCACAGTGAAATCCTCTCAACTGTCCACAACAGGGATGTCCTCCCAACTATCCAAAACAGGGATGTTCTCCCAAATATCAAACACAGTGAACTCCTTCCCACAGTAAACAACAGGGACATCCTCCCCACTGGGCTCAACATGGATATCCTAACCACTGTCCCCCACAGAGGTGTCCACCGCACTCTCCACCATATGGACATACTTCCAACTATGCACCACGAGGACGTTCTCCAGTGCACCAATGTAACATCCTCCCCATTGTCCACCACAGTGAAATCCTCTCCACTGTCAACCACAGTGATGTCCTCCCCACTGTCTAAAACATGGGTGTCCTTCCCACAATTCAAAACAGAAAGGTCCTCCCTGCTATCCACCACAAGAAAGTCTTTCCCCCGTCCACCTCACTGATATCATCCCCTCAGACCATAAGAGTCATGTCCTTCTTACTGTCCACCACAGGGACATCCTCCTCACTGTCCACAAGAGGGTCATCCTTTCCACTGTCCACCAAAAGATCTTTCCCAATGTCTACAACAGGGACATCCTTCACAGTTCACAACATATATGTCCTTCCACTGTCCACCACAGAAACCTCCTTCACATTGTCCACCACAGGGAAGTCCTCTCTACTGTCTACCACAGAGATGTCCTTTCCACTGTCCACTACAGGGATGTCCACTGCACTGCCCACAACAGGCATGTCTTTCCCACTGTCCACCACAAAAACATACACCCTGCTGTCCACAACAGGAATGTACTTACTAATGTCCACCTCAATGATGTCCTTTCCTCTGTCCACCACAGGGATGTCCTTCCCACTGTCCACCACATGATGGTCCTCCCCACTGTCCACCAGAGAAACATGCTTGTCACTGTAGAACACAGTGAGGTACTTCCCAATGTCCAAAACATGTATGTCCTTCCCACAATCCACAACATAAATATCCTTCCCACTCTCCACCACAGGGACCTTCTTCCCACTGTTCACCACAGAGAGGTTCTCTCTACTATCCACCACAGGGATGTCCTTACCACTGTCCACCTAAGTGACAACCTCCTCTCTCTCTACCAAGGGACATCCTTCCCACTGTCCACCACAGGGAGTTCCTCTCCAATGTCCACCAGAGTGACATACTTCCCACTGTTCACCACAAGGATTTCTTTCCCAATGTCCACAACAGGGACGTCCTTCCCACAGTCCACAACATATATGTCCTTCAAATGTCCACCACAGGGACCTCCTTCTCACAGTCCACAACAGGGAAGTCCTCTCTACTGTCCACCACAGGGATGTCCTTTCCACTGTTCACCAAAGGACGTCCTCTGCACTGTCCACAACAGGCATGTCCTTCCTACTGTCCACCTCAGAAAGGTACACCCTGCTGTCCACAACAGGAACGTACTTCCCAATATACATTAAATGATGTCCTCTACTATGTCCACCACAGAGACGTCCTTCCCACTGTCCAGCACATGGTGGTCCTCCCCACTGTCCATGAGAGGGACATGCCTTCCACTGTCCACCCCATGGAGGTCCTTCCCAATGTCCACATCATTGACGTCCTTCCTATAATCCACAACATAAATGTCCTCCCCTCTCTCCAACACATAAACCTTCTTCCCACTGTTCACCACAGAAAGGTCCTCTCTACTGTCCAACACAGGGGTGTCCTTAAACTGTCCAAACCAGTGACATCCTCCCCACTGTCCACAACAGGGATGTCCTTCCCACTGTCCACAACTGAAATGTCCTCCATGCTGTCCACCACAGGGATGTCCTTCCTACTGTCCACCTTAGTGATGTCCTCCCCTCTGTCCACAAGAGGGACATGGTTCCCACTGTTCACCACAAGGAGCACTCTCCCCATGTCCACAACAGTGATGTTCTTCCCACAGTCTACAACATAAATGTCCTACCCACTGTCCACCACAGGGACCTCATTCCCATTGTCCACCACAGGGAGGTCCTCTCTACTGTCCATCAAAGTAATGTCCTTTCCACTGTCCACCACAGGGACATCCTCCCCACTGTCCACAACAGGGATGTTCTTTCCAATGTCCACCACAGGGACTTCCTCCCCAGTGTCCACCACAGGAAGGTACTACACACTGTACACCACAGGGACACCCTACCAACTGTCTACCACATGGAGGTGATCCCCAATCTCCACCACAGGTAGGTCCTCTCCTCTGTCCACCACAGGAATGTCATTTCAACTGGCCACCATGGAGACATCCTCCCCAGGATCCACCACAGGGACACCCTCCCCACTGACTACCACAAGGACGTCCTTCATACAGTCCACCATGGAAAAGTCCTCCCTGTTGTCCATCAAAAGGGACGTCCTCCAAAGTGTCCACCATAGTGATATCCTTTTGACTGTTCACCACTAGGACATCCTACCCACTTTGCACAACAGGGACATTTTCCTGTACACAACAGGGTTATCTTCACCACTGTGCACCACAGGGACACCCTCCTTTGCACACCAGGGATGTCAGCAAGACTTTCCATCCCAGAGATGTCCTCTGCACTCTCCATGACAGTGATATCCTACCCACTATCCACCAAAGAAACGTCTTTCCCACTATTCACCACAAGGATGTCATCCCAAAGGTCTAACACAGAAAAGTCCTCTTCACTGTCCACCACAGGGATGTCCTTCCCCCTGTCCACTACAGGGAAGTCCTACCCACTGACCACCAGAGAAATATCCTTCCCACTGTTCACTACAAGGAGGTCCTTCCCAATATCCACAACAGGGACGTCCTTCCCACTGACCACAACATAAATGTTCTTCCCACTGTCCACCACAGTGTGTTTCTCTCTACTGTCTACCACAGAGATGTACTTTCCACTGTCCCCCAAAGGGACATTTTCCTTTGCACCAGAGAAACTTCCTCACCACTGTCCACCACTGTGACGACCTATCCACTTTCCACCATGAGGAGGTCCTCTCCACTGTCCACCACAGAAACATCCTTTCCACTGTTCACAACAGGGACATCCTTCCCAATATCCACGAAAGGTAGGTCTTCACCACTGCCCACAACAGGGACATTTTTTTCCACTGTCCACCACAGGAACATCCTCATCACTGTCTATCACAGGGACATCTTTACCACTGTCCACCACAGAGAGGTCCTCCATGCTGTCCACCACAAAAAGGACTTCCTTCCCACTGTTTATCACAGGGAAGTCTTCCTAACTGTCCACCACAAAAATATGTTCCTAACTCTCCACTACAGAAACATCCATCCCACTGTACACTACAGGGACATACTCTCCACTGTCCTCCACTAGGATGTCCATCAAATTGTCCACAACAGAAAGGTCCTACCCACTGTCCACCACAGTGATATCCTCCCAACAGTTCACCCCAAGGAGTTCCTCTCCACAGTCCACCACAGGGACATCTTTCCCACTGTCCACCAAAGCTACATCTTTCCCACTGTCCACAACATGGACAACTTCTCCACTATCCACCACATGGACGTCCTTCTCACTGTCCACCGCAGGGACATCCTACCGCACAGTCCACCAGAATGTGGTAGTCCCCACTGTCTACCACAAGGACATCCTCCTGTGTACAACAGGGTTGTCCTCACCACTGTGCACCACAGGGACGTACTTTGAATTGTCCACCACAGGGACATCCTTCCCACTGTCCAACAAAGTGATGTCCTTCCTGCTGTCCACAACATGGATGTCCTTCCCACTGTAAACCAAAGAAATATCCTTCCCACAGTCCACCAAAGAGACGTCCTTCCAACTGTCGACTACATGGACATCCACCTCACTGTCCAACACAGGGAGGTCCTCCCCACCGTCCACCACATGGAGATCTTCCCCATAGTCCACCTCACGGATGTCCTCCACAGTGTAATCCGCAGGGATGTCCTCCTCAGTTTGCACTACAGTGAATTACTCACCACACTATACCACAGGGATATCCTTCCCACTGACCACCTCAGTGATTACCTCCCCTCTTTCCATCACAGGGACATCCTACCCACTGTCCACCACAGAAAGGTTCTCCCTGCTGTCCACCACAGGGACATCCTTACCATTATTTACCACAGGGTCATCCTCACCAATGTCCACCACAGGGAAATCCTTCCCACTGTTCACCACAGGAACATCCTTTCCACTGTGTACCACAGGGATATTCTTCTGTGCATAACAGAAATGTTCTTACCACTGTCCATCATAGAGATGCCCTCTGCACTCTCCACTCCAGGGAAATCCTTCCCACTGTCCACCAAAGGGATATCCTTCCCACTGTTCACCACAAGGAGGTCCTTCCCAATTTCCACAAATGGGACGTCCTTTTTACTGTCCACAACATAAACGTCCTTCTCACTCTCTACAACAGGGACATCCTTTCCACTGTCTTCCACAGGGAGGTCCTATATACTGTCCACCAAAGAAACCACCTCCCCACTGTCCACCACAGAAATATCCTACACTCTGTCAGCCACAGGGACATCCTCCCCAATGCCCACCACAGTGATGTTCTCAACAATGTCCAACACAGAGTTGACCTCAGCACTCTTCACCACAGGGACATCTTTCCCCCGTCAACCACAAAGACTTAAACCCCACTGTCCTCCACAGAGAGGTTTTCCCACTGTCCACAACAGGGGTGTCCCCACCAATGTCCACAACAGGGATGTTCTTTCCCATTGTTCAAAACAGAAATATCCTCCCCACTGTGCACCACAGGGACATCCTCCTGTGCACAACAGGGTCATCCTCATGACTGTGCACCACAGGAACATCTTCCAGTGTACAATAGGGACGTCTTCACCACTATCCACCCCAGTGATGTCCTCTGCACTCTCCAAAACAGGGACATTTATCCCACGGTCCACCAAAATGACATTCTCCAGTGTAACACAGAAACATCTTCACCACTGTTTATTACAGAAATGACCTCCCCACTGTCCAGCACAGGGACATCCTCCCTACTGTCCACAATAGAAATGTCCTTTCCACTGTCCACCACAGTGACATCCTTCCCACTGTCCACCAAAGTGATGTCCTTCCCAAAGTCCACCACAGGGATGTTCTTCAAACTTTCCACCACATCGACATCCTCCCTATGGTCCATCACATGGACGTCCTCACCACTGTCTATCACAGGGACGTCCATCCCACTGTCCACCAAAGGGACGTCCTTTCCACTGTCCATCACAGGGAAGTCCTCTTCACTGTCCACCAAAGGGATGTCCTTCGCACTGTACACAACAGGAACTTCCTCCTGTGCATTACAGGGATGTTCATACCACTGTCCACCCCACAGATGTCGTCTGCACTCTCCACCATATGGATATCCTTCCAACTATGCACAACAGGGACATTCTCCAGTGCATCAAAGTAACATCCTCCCCTCTGTCCATCACAGTGAAATCTTCCCCACAGTCCACCACCGGGATGTCCTCCCCACTGTCTACAACAGGGATGTCCTTCCCACTATTCACACAAGAATGGTCACCTCAGCTGTCCATCAAGAGGACATACTTCCCACTGTCCACCTCAGTGATAGCCTCTCCTCAGATTATAACAGGAATATCCTTCCCACTGTCCACCACAAAGAGGTCCTCCCCACTGTCCACCAGAGGCACACCCTTACCACTGTCCACCACAAAGAGGTCTTTCCCAATGTCCACAACAGGGACCTCCTTCCCACTGTCCATCACAGGGAAGTCCTCTTTACTGTCCACCAAAGGGATGTCCTTTCCACTGTCCACCACATTAACATCCTCCTCACTGTCCACAACAAACATGTACATCCCACTGTCCACCACAGAAACATCCTCTTCACTGTCCACCACAGGGAGGTCCTCACAACTGAGCACCACAGTGACGTCCTTTCCACTGTTTACCAAAGACATGTCCATCCCACTGTCCACCACAGGGACATCCTCCTGTGTACCACAGTGACATCAATACCACTATCCACAACATGGTTGTCATCAACAATCTCCACTACAGGGACCTCCTCACCACTGTCCACAACATGAATATCCTCCACACTGTAATCCACACACCGTAAACTACACATTGCCCACCACAGGGAGGTCCTACCTACTGTCCACAACAGGAAAATTCTTCTGTCTGTCCACCACAGTGATGTCCTCCCCACTGTAAACCTCAGGGATATCCTCCTGTGCACAACAAAGATGTCCTTCCCACTGTCCACCACAAGGAGGTCCTCCCCACTGTCCACCAGAGGCACAACTTTCCCAATGTCCACCACAGAAGGTCTTTCCCAATGTCCACAACAGGGTCATTCTTCCAACTATCCACAACATAAATGTCCTTCCCACTGTCCACCACAGAAATGTCCTCTCTACTGTACAACACAGGGATGTCCTTTCCACTGTCCACCACATTGACGTCCTATGCACTGTCCACAACAAACATGTACATCCCACTGTCCACCACAGAAACGTCTTCTCCACTGTCCACCACAGGGAGGTCCTCCCAAATGTCCACCACAGAGATGTCCTTTCCACTGTTCACCAAAGAGATGTCCTTCTCACTGTCCACCACAGGGACATCCTCTTGTGTACCACAAGGACATTCTTACCACTGTCCACAACATGGTTGTCCTCACCAATGTCCACTACAGGGATGTCCTCACCACTGTCCACAACATGAATATCCTCCACACTGTAATCCACACACTGTAAACTACATATTGTCCACCACAGTGATGTTCTCCCCACTGTACACCTCAGGGATATCATCCTGTGCACAACAGGGATGTTCTTACCACTGTACACCCCAGAGATGTCCTCTGCACTCCTCACTACAGAGACATCTTTCTCACTGTCCACCTAAGAGACACTCTCTTGTGCACCAGAGGAATGTTGTTCTTACTGTCTACAAGGCTGTCATCTGCACTGTCCACCACAGTGAAATACTCTCAACTGTCCACCACAGTTACATCCTCCCAACTGTCCACAACAGGGATGTCCTCCAAACTATCAAACACAGTAAAGCCCTTCCCACTGTAAACAACAGGGACATCCTCCCCACTGGGCACAACAGGGATGTCCTAACCACTGTACAATACAGAGATGTCCTCTGCATTGTTCACCTTATGGACGTCCTTCTGACTATGCACCACAAGGACGTTCTCCATTGCACCACAGTAACATCCTCTCCACTGTCCACCACAGTGAAATCCTCCCCACGGTCCAGCATAGGGATGTCCTCCCCACTGTCTACAACAGGGGTGTCCTTCCCACAATTCAAAAGAGTAATGTCCTCCCTGCTGTTCACCACAGGGACGACTTTCCCTCTGCCCACCTCAGTGATATCCTCCCCTCAGACTATAACAGGTATGTCCTTCCTACTTTTCACCACAGTGTTGTCCTCCCTACTGTCCACAAGAGTGTCATCCTTCCCACTGTCCACCACAAGAATGTCTTTCCCAATGTCCAAAACTGGGATGTCTTTCCCACAGTCCACAACATATATGTCCTTCCAAAGTCCACCATAGGGACCTGCTTTCCACTGTCCACCACAGGGAAGTCCTCTCTACTGTCCACCACAGGGATGGCCTCCGCACTGTCCACAAAAGGCATGTCCTTTTCACTCTCCACCACAGGGATCTCCTTCCCTCAGTCCACCACAGGGAAGTCTTCTTTACTGTCCACTACAGGGATGTCCACCGCACTGTCCACAACAGGCATGTCCTTCCCACTGTGCACTATGCAAAGGTACACCCTGCTTTCCACAACAGGAATGTACTTCCTAATGTCTACCTCAATGATGTCCTTTCCTCTGTTCACCACAGGAACATCCTTCCAACTGTCCACCACATGGTGGTCCTCCCCACTGTCCACCAGAGGGACATGCTTGCCACTGTAGAACACACGGAGGTCCTTCCAACTGTCCACCACATGGTGGTCCTCCCCACTGTCCATGCGAGGGACATGCTTGCCACTGTAGAACACACGGAGGTCCTTCCCAATGTCCACAACATGTACGTCCTTCCCACAATCCACAACATAAATGTCCTAACCACTCTCCACCACAGGGACCTTCTTCCCACTGTTCACCACAGAGAGGTCATCTCTACTATCCACCACAGGGATGTCCTTATCATTGTCCACCTAAGTGACAAACTCCCCTCTCTCCTCCATAGGGACATCTTTCCCACTGTCCACCTCAGGGAGTTCCTTCCCAATGTTCACCAGAGGGACATCCTTCCCACTGTTCACCACAAGGATGTCTTTCCATATGTCCACAACAGGGAGGTCCTTCCCATAGTTCACAACATATATGTCCTTCCAATGTCCACCACAGGGACCTCCTTCTCACTGTCCACTTCAGGGAAGTCCTCTCTACTGTCCACCACAGGTATGTCCTTTCCACTGTCCACCACATGGGCATCCTCCTCAATTTTCACTTCAGAGTGGACCTCCTCACAGTCCACTACATGGACGTCTTTCCCACTGTTCTCCAAAGAAACATCCTCCTCACTTTGCACCAAAGGGACATCCTCCTATGCACAACAGGGATGTCCTGACAACTGTGCACCACAGGAATATTCTTTCCACTGTCAACAACAGAGATGTCCTTCCCACTGTAGACCACAGAGATATCTTCCCTGCTGTCCACCTCAGGGACATTCTTCCCACTTTCCACCACAGTATCATCCTCCCCACTGACCACCAAAGTGATGTCCTCCCCACATTCTGCCACAGAAACATCCATCCCACTGTCCACAACAGAAATTTCCTCCCCACTGTCTACCACAGTGAGGACCTCCTAACTGTCCAGCACAGAGATGTTCTTTCCACGGTCCACCAAACAGATGTCCTTCCCACTGTCCACCACAGGGACATCCTCCTTTGTACTACAAGGACATTTTTACCATTGACCACAACATGGTTGTCCTCAACAATATGCACTACAGGGAAGTCCTCACTGCTGTCCACCACATGAATATCCTCCACAATGTAAACCACAAGGACGTTCTACCCACTGTCAACAACAGGGAGGTCCTCCCCTCTGTCCACCACAGGGACATCCTTCTGCCTGTCCACCACAGTGATGTCCTCCCCACTGTCCTCCAAAGGGACATCCTTCTCACTGTCGATCACATGGACGTCATTTCAATGGTCCACCACAGGGAAGTACTCTTCACTATCCCCCAAAGTGATCTCCTTCCCACTGTACACCACAGGGACATCCTCCTGTGCACAACAGGGATATTCTTATCACTGTTCACCACAGAGATATCTTCTGCACTCCCTACTACAAGGATATCTTTCTCAATGTCCACCAAAGAGACATTCTCTTGTGCACCACATAAGTGTTGTCCTTACTGTCCACAAGGCCGTCATCCACACTGTCTACCACAGTGAAAGCCTCTCAACTTTCCAACACTGGGACATCCTCCCAACTGTTAACAACACAGATTTCTTCCCAACTATCAAACACAGGGAAATCCTTCCCACTGTAAACAACAATGACATCCTCCCCACTTTGCACCACAGGGACATCCTCCTGTGCACAACAGGGATGTCCTAACCACTCTCCACCACAGAGATGTCCTCCACAATCTCTACCATATGGACATACTTCCAACTATGTACCACAGGGACTTTCTCCAGTGCACCACAGTAACATCCTCCCCACTGTCCATCACAGTGAAATCCTCTCCATTGTCCGCCACTGGGATGTCCTCACCACTGTCTACAACAGGGATGTCCTTCCAAATATTCACACCAAAAAGGTCCTCACCACTGTCCACCAAGAGGACGTCCTTGCCACTGTCCACCTCAGTGATATCCTCTCCTCAGATCATAACACGGTTGTCCTTCCCACTGTCCACCACAAGGAGGTCCTCCCCATTGTCTACAAGTGGCACACACTTCATGAATATCCTCCACACTTTAAACCACAGGGACATCCTACACATTGTCCACCACAGGGAGGTCCTCCTCACTGTCCACAACAGGAGCATCCTTCTGCCTGTACACCACAGTGATGTTCTCCCGACGGTACACATCAGGGACATCCTCCTGTGCACAACAGGGATGTTCTTACCACTGTACACCCCAGAGATGTCCTTTGCACTCCCCACTACAAGGACATCTTTCTCACTGTCTACCAAAGAGACATTCTCTTGTGCACCACAGAAACGTTGTTCTTATTGTCTATAAGGCCGTCATCTGCACTGTCCACCACAATGAAATCCCCTCAACTCTCTACCACAGTGACATCTTCCCAACTGTCCACAACAGGGATGTCCTCCCAACTATCAAACACAGTGAAGTCTTTCCCACTGTAAACAGCAGGGACATCCTCCCACTGGAATAAACACGAATGTCCTTACTACTGTCCACCACAGACATGTCCTCCGCACTCTCCACCATATGGACATACTTCCAACTATGTACCACAGGGACTTTCTCCAGTGCACCACAGTAACATCCTCCCCACTGTCCATCACAGTGAAATCCTCCCCATTGTCCGCCACTGGGATGTCCTCACCACTGTCTACAACAGGGATGTCCTTCCAAATATTCACACCAGAATGGTCCTCACCACTGTCCACCAAGAGGACATCCTTGCCACTGTCCACCTCAGTGATATCCTCTCCTCAGATCATAACACGATTGTCCTTCCCATTGTCCACCACAAAGAGGTCCTCCCCACTGTCCACAAGTGGCACACCCTTCCCAGTGTCCACCACAAAGTGGTCTTTCCCAATGTCCACAACAGGGATGTCCTTTCCACTGCCCACAGCATATATGTCCTTCCCACTGTCCACCACAGGGACATCCTTCTCACTGTCCACCACAGGGAAGTCCTTTCTACTGTTAACACAGGGATGTCCTTTCCACTGTCCATCACATTGACATCCTCCGCACTGTCCACAACAAACATATACATCCCACTGTCCACCACAGAAACGTCCTCTCCACTGTCTACCACAGGGACGTCCTTTCCACTCTTCACCAAAGAGATGTCCTTCCCACTGTCCAACAAATGGACATCCTTCTGTGTACAACAAGGACATTTTTACCACCATCCACAACATGGATGTCCTCACCAATGTCCACTACAGGGATGTCCTCACCACTGTCCACATCATGAATATCCTCTACACTGTAAACCACAGGGACATCCTACACACTGTCCACCACAGGGAGGTCCTCCCCTCTGTCCACAACAAGAACATCCTTCTGCCTGTCCACCAGTGATGTCCTCCCCACTGTACACCTCACGGACATCCTCCTTGCAAAACAGGGTTGTTCTTACCACCGTACACCCCAGAGATGTCCTCTGCACTCCCCGCTACAAGGACATCCTTCTCACTCTCCACCAAAAAGACATTCTCTTGTGCACCACAAAGAGCATTGTTCTTACTCTCTACAAGTTAGTCATCTGCACTGTCCACCACAGTGAAATCCTCTCAACTCTCCCCCACAGTGAAATCCTCTAAACTTTCCACCACAGTGACATCCTCCCAATTGTCCACAACAAGGATGTCCTCCCAACTATCAAACACAGTGAGATCCTTCCCATTGTAAGAAACAGGTACATCCTCCCCACTGGGCACAACAGTGATGTCCTAACCACTGTCCACTACAGAGATATCCTCCGCACTCTCCACCATATGAACCTCCTTCTGACTATGCACCAAAAGGATGTTCTCCAGTGCACCAAAGTATCATCATTCCCACTGTCGACCACAGGGAAATCCTCCCCACTGTCCATGACAGGTATGTCTTCCCCAATGTCTACAAAAGGGATGTCCTTCTCACAATTCAAATCAGAATGGTCCTCCCTGTTGTCCACCACAGGGACATCCTTCCCTCTGTTCACCTCAGTGATATCCTCCCCTCAGAACATAACAGGGATGTTCTTCACACACTCCACAACAGGGACATCCTCCCCACTGTCCACAAGAAGGTCATTCTTCTCATTGTCCACCAAAATGTCTTTCCCAATGTCCACAACAGGGACATCCTTCACACAGTCCACACTATATATGTCCTTCCAATGTTCACCACAGGGACATCCTTCCCACTGTCCACCACAGGGAAGTCCTCTCTGTCCACCAAAGGAATGTCCTTTCCACTGTTCACCACAGGGATGTCCTTTGCACTGTCCATAACAGGCATGTCTTTTTCACTCTCCACCACAGGGACATCCTTCACTCTGTCCACCTCAGTGATATCATTCCCTCAGACCATAACAAGGATGTCCTTCCCACTTTCCACAACAGGGACGTCCTCCCCACTGTTCACAAGATGGTCATCTTTCCCACTGTCCACCACAGGGATGTCCTCTCTACTGTCCACCACAGGGATGACCTTTCCACTGTCCACCACAGGGATGTCCACTGCACTGTCCACCAAAGTCATGTTTTTCCCACTGTCCACAACAGAAAGGTACACACTGCTCTCCACAACAGGAACGGACTTCCTAATGTCCACCTCAATGATGTCCTTTCCTCTGCCTATCACAGGGACATCCTTCCCACTGTCCACCACATGGTGGTCCTCACCACTGTCCATGCGAGGGACATGCTTGCCACTGTAGGACACATGGAGGTCCTTCCCAATGTCCAAAACATGTATGTCCTTCCCACAATCCACAACATAAATGTCCTTCCCACTCTCCACCACAGGGACCTTCTTCCCACTGTTTACCACAGAGAGGTCCTTTCTAGTATCCACCAGAGGGATGTCCTTAACACTATCCACCTAAGTGACGACCTTTCCTCTCTCAACCACAACGATATCCTTTCCACTGTCCAGCACAGGGAGTTCCTCTCCAATGTCCACCAGAGGGACATTTTTCCCACTGTTTACCACAAGGAGGTCTTTCCCAATATTTACAAAAGGGACGTTTTTCCCATGGTCCACAACATATATTTCCTTCCTACTGTCCACCACAGGGACATCCTTCTCACTGTCCACAACAGGGAAGTCCTCTCTACTTCCACAGGTATGTCTTTCCATTGTCTACCAAAGGGATATCCTTTGCCCTGTCCACAACAGTCATGGCCTTTCCTTGGTCCACCATAGGGACCTCTTTCCCACTGTCCACCACAGGGAAGTCCTCTCTACTGTACACCACAGGAATGTCCTTTCCACTGTCCACCAAAGTGATGTCCTAGGCACTGTCCACAACAGGCATGTCTTTCCAACTGCCCACCACAGAAAGGTACACTCTGCTGTCCACAACAGTAACGTACTTCCCAATATCCACTAAATTATGTCCTCTCCTATGTTCAACACAGAGACTTCCTTTCCACTGTGCGCCACATTTTGTTTCTCCCTACTGTCCATGAGAGGGACATGCTTCCCACTGTCCACCACACGGAGGTCCTTCCCAATGTTCACAACATGGACGTCCTTCCCACAGTCCATAACATATATGTCCTCCCCACTGTACAACACATGGAACTTCTTCACACTGTTCACCACAGAAAGGTCCTCTCTACTGTCCACCACAGAAATGCCCATAACACTGTCCAAACCAGTAACATCCTCCCCACTGTCCACCACAGAAATGTCCTCCCCACTGTCCACCACAGGGATGTCCTTCCCAATGTTCACCAGAGGGACATCTTCCCCAGTGTTCAAAAAAGGGACATCCTTTTACTGTCCACAACAGGGATGTCCTTCCCTCTGTCCACCACAGAGAGGTCCTCCTTGTTCTCCACCACAGGGACAATCTTCCCACTGTCAACCATAGAACGTCCTTTTCACTGTCCAGCACAGGTACATCCTCTCCACTGTCCACCACAGGGACATTCTTCCCAATGTACACCACAGTGATGTCCTCTCCACTGTCCACTACAAGGATGTCCTCCACACTTACCAAACAGGGATGTCCTCCCCACTGTCCACCACAGGGACATACTACGCTTGTCCACAACATGGACATTCTTCCATTGTCCACAAAAAGGACATTATTCCCACAGTTTAGCACAGGGATGTGCTCCCTACTGTCCACTACAGGGATATTCTACACAATTTTCACCACAGGTACGTCTACCCAACTGTCCACCACAGGGATTTCCTTCCCACCGTCCATCAGAGAGAGGTCCTCCCCAGTGTCCTCCACAGGGACGTCTTCCTCTGTACCACAAGGACATCCATAAATCTGTCCAGAAAAGGGTCATCTTCACCAATGTCAAGCACAGTGACGTCCTTCCCACTTTTCAACACAGGGACATCTTCCTGTGTACAACAGGGACATCCTGACCAATGTGCACCACAGAAACATCATTTCCACTTTCCACCACAGGGACATCCTCCCCAAATGTTCACTACAGTGTGGACCTCCCCAAAGTCCACCACATGGACGTCTTTCCCACTGTCGACCAAAGGGATATCCTCCTCACTTTGCACCACAGGGACATCCTCCTGTGCACAAAGAGGACGTCCTCACAACTGTGCACCACAGGAATATTCTTTCCACTGTCCACAAGAGTGATGTCCTTCCCACTGTTGACCAAAGAGATGTCCTCCCTGCTGTCCACCACAGGAACATTCTTCTCACTTTCCACCACAGAAACGTCCTCCCCACTGTCCACCAAAAGGATGTCCCCCCATATTCCTCCACAGACGTCCATCCCACTGTCTACAACAGAAATGTACTCCCAACTGTCCATGACAGGGAGGTCCTCCCAACTGTCCACCACAGGGACTTTCTTTCCACCGTCCAACTAACAGATGTCCTTCCCACTGTCCACCACAGGGACATCCTCCTGTGTACTACAAGGAAATCCTTACTACTGTCCACAACATGGTTGTCCTCAACAATATGTACTACAGGGAAGTCCTCACCACCTTCCACCACACGAATATCCTCTGCACTGTAAACTACAGTGACATCCTACCCACTGTCCACCACAGGGAGGTCCTCTCCTCTGTACAACACGGGTACATCCTTCTGCCTGTTAACCACAGTGATGTCCTACCTACTGTCCTTCAAAGGGACATCCTTCCCACTGTTGACCACAAGGACATCATTTCAATGATCCACCAAAGGGAAGTCCTCTTCACTGTCCATCACAGGGATGTACATCCCACTGTACACCACAAGGACATCCTCCTGTGCACAACAGGGATGTTCTAACAACTGTCCACCACAGAGATGTCCACTGCACTCTCCACCATATGGACATTCTCCCGACTATGCGCCACAGGGACATTCTCCAGTGCACCACAGTAACATCATCCCCACTGTCCATCACAGTGAAATCCTCCCCACTGTCTACAACATGTACTTCCTTCCCACAATCCACAACATAAATGTCCTTCCCACTCTCCACCACAGGGACCTTCTTCCCACTCTTCACTACAGAGAGGTCATCTCTACTATCCACCACAGGGATGTCCTTACCACTGTCCACCTAAGTGACGACCTCCCCTCTCTCCACCACAGGGACATCTTTCCCACTGTCCACAAAAGGGGAGTTCCTCCCCAATATCCACCAGAGTGTCATCCTTCCTACTATTTACCACAAGGAGATCTTTTCCAATGTCCACATAGGGATGTCCTTCCCACAGTCCACAACATATATGTCCTTCCCAATCTCCACCACAGAGAACTTCTTCCCACTGTCCGTCATGGGGAAGTCCTCTCTACTGTCCACCACAGAAATGTCCTTTCCATTGTCCACCACAGTCATGTCCTCCACACTGCCCAAAACAGGCATGTCATTTTCACTCACCTCCACAGTGTCCTTCTTCCATCTGTCCACAACAGGGAAGTCCTCTCTACAATCCATCAGAAGGATGTCCTTTCCACTGTCCACCAGAGGGATGTCCTCCCCACTCTCTACAACAGGGATGTCCTTCCTACAATTCAAAAAAGAAAGGTCCTCCCTGCTGTCCACCACAGGGACATCCTTCCCTCTGTCCACTTCAGTGATATCCTCTGCTCAGACCATAACAGGGATGTCATTCCCACTTTCCACCACAGAGACATCCACTCTACTGTCCACAAAAGGGTCATCCTTCCCACTGTCTACCAAAAGGTCTTTCCCAATGTCCACAACAGGGACGTCCTTCCCACAGTCCACACCATATATGTCCTTTAAATGTCCACCAAAGGGACCTCCTTCCCACTGTCCACCACAGGGAAGTCCTCTCTACTGTCCACCACAAGGAAGTCTTTTCCACTGTCCACCAGAGGGTTGTCCACCACACTGTCCACAATAGGCATGTCCTTCCCACTGTCCACCAAAGGGTCATCCATCCCACTGTCCACAACACAGACATCTTCCCCAATGTCCACCATATGGACGTCCTTCCCACTGTCCACCACAGGGATGTCCTACCCCACAGTCCACAAGGGTGTGGTTCTCCCCACTGTCCACCACAAGGACATCCTACTGTGGACAAGAGGGATGTCCTCACCACTGTGCACCATAGGGACATACTTTGCTTGTCCACCACAGGGACATCATTCCCACTGTCCACCAAAGTGATGTCCTCACTGCTGTCCACCACAGTGGCATTCTTACCACTCTCCACCACAAGGATGTCCGCCCCACTTACCAAACAGGGATGTCCTACCCATGTCCACCACAGGGACATCCTACCCATGTCCACCACAGGAAGGTCCTCCACACTCTCCACCATATGGACATCCTTCTGACTATGCACCACAAGGATGTTCTCCATTGCACCACAGTAACATCTTCCCCACTGTCCACCACAGTGAAATCCTAACCACTGTCCACCACAGGGATGTCCTCCCCACTGTCTACAACAGGAATGTCCTTCCCACAGTTCAAAACAGAGAGATCCTCCCAGATGTCCTCCACAGGGACTTCCTTTCCTCTGTCCACCTCAGTGATATCCTCCCCTCAGAAAATAACAGGGATGTCCTTCCACTTTCCACCACAGGGACATCCTCTCAACTGTCCACAAGAGGGTCATCCTTCCCACTGTCTACCAAAAGGTCTTTCCCAATGTCCACAACAGGGATGTCCTTCTAACAGTCCACACCATATATGTCCTTCAAATGTCCACCACAGGGACCTCATTTCCACTGTCCACCACAGGGAAGTCCTCTCTACTGTCCAACACATGGATGCCTTTTCCACTGTCCAACACAGGGATGTCCACTGCACTGTCCACAACAGGCATGTCCTTCCCACAGTCCACCACAGAAAGGTACAGCCTGCTGTCCACAACAGGAACTGACTTCCTAATGTCCAGCTCAATTATGTCCTTTCCTCTGTCCACCACAGGGACATCCTTCTCACTGTCCACCACATAGTGGTCCTCCCCACTGTCATCCAGAGGGAAAGGCTTGCCACTGTAGAACACATGGACGTCCTTCCCGAAATCCACAACATATACATCCTTCCCACAATCACAACATAAATGCCCTTCCCACTCTATACAACAGGGACCTTCTTCACACAGTTCATCACAGAGAGTTCCTCCCTACTATCCACCACAAGGATGTCAATAGCACTGTCCACCCAAGTGATGACCTCCCCACTCTCTACCACAGGGACTTCCTTCCAACTGTTCACCACAAGGAGGTCTTTCCCAATGTCCACCAAAGGGACCTCCTTCTCACTGTCCACCATAGGGAAGGCCTCACTACTGTCCACCACAGCTTTGGCATTTCCACTGTCCACCAAAGGGACGTCCTCCGCACTGTCCCCAATAGGCATGTCCTTCCCACTCTCCATCACAGAAAGGTACACCCTGCTGTTTACAACAGTAACATACTTCCCAATGTCCAATAAATGATGTCCTCTCCTATGTCTACCAAAGAGACATCCTTCCAACTGTCCACCACATGGTCTTTCATTCCACTGTCCATAAGAGGGACATGCTTTCTACTGTTCACCACATGCACGTCCTTCCCAATATCCTCAACATGGATGTCCTTCCCACAATCAACAACATAAATGTCCTCCACACTGTCCAACACATGGACCTTCTTCCCACTGTTCACCACAAAAAGGTCCTCTCTACTGTCCATCACAGGGATGTACTTACTACTGTCCAAAACAGTGACATCCTCCCCACTGTCCACAACAGTGATGTCCTTCACACTGTCCACCACAGAAAGGTCCTCCCCATGGTCCACCACAGGGATGTCTTTCCCTCTGTCCACCACAGGGAGTTCCTCCCCAATGTCCACCAGAGGAACATCCTTACCATTGTTCACCACAAGGAGGTCTTTCCCAGTGTCCACAACAGAGATGTTCTTCCCACAGTACACAACATAAATGTCCTTCCTACTGTCCACCACAGGGACCTCCTTCTCACTGTCCACCACAAGGAGCTCCTCTCTATTGTCCACCACAGGTATTCCTTTCCACTGTCCACCAAAGGAACATCCTCCACACTGTGTACAACAGGCATTTCCTTCCCCCGTCCTCCACAGAAAAGTACACCCTGCTGTCAACAACAGGAACGTACTTCCTAATGTCCACTAAATGATTTCCACTCCTATGTCCTTCAAAGAGACGTCATTCCCACTGTCAACAACATGGTGTTTCTCCCCACTGTCCATGAGAGGGACATGCTTCCCATTGTCCACCACACTGAGGTCCTTCAAAATGTCCGAAACATGGACATCCTTCCCACAATTAACAACATAAATGTCCTCCCCACTGTCCAACACATGGACCTTCTTCCCACTGTTCACCACAGAAAGGTCCTCTCTAGAGTCCACCATGGGGATGTCTTTCCAACTGTCTACCACAGGGATGTCATTCCCACTGTCCACAAAAGGACGTCCTTCCCACTGTCCACCACAGGGACATCCTCCAAATTGTTCACCACAGTGATATCCTTTTCACTGTTCACCACTGGGACATCCTACACACTTTGCACAAAAGGGACATTTTCCTGTGCACAACAGGGATATCCTCACCACTGTGCACCACAGGTACATCCTTCTTTGCACACTAGAGCTGTCAGCAACACTCTCCACCCCAGAGATGTCCTCTGCACCCTCCACGACAGGGACACCCTCCCCACTATCCAACAAAGAAAGGTATTTCCCGCTATTCACCACAGGGTTATCATCCCAAATGTCCAACACAGAAAAGTCCTCTTCACTGTCCACCACAGGGATGTCCTCCCACTATCCACCAGAGAAATATCCTTCCAACTGTTCACCACAAAACGGTCCTTCCCAATATCGACAACAGACATTTCCTTCCCACTGTCCACAACATAAATGTTTTTCCCACTGCACACCACAGTGTGTTTCTCTGTACTGTTCCCCACAGAGATGTACTTTCCACTGTCCACCAAAGGGACATTTTCCTTTGCACCAGAGAAACTAACTCACTACTGTCTACCACAGAAACATCCTCACCACTGTCCACCACTGTGACATCCTTTCCACTTTCCACCATGAGGAGGTCCTCTCCACTGTCCACCACAGAAACATCCTTTCCACTCTTCACCACAGGGACATCCTTCCCAATATCCACAACAGGGAGTTCCTCACCATTGATCACAACAGGGATGGCCTTTCCACTGTCCACCACAGAAACATGCTCATCACTGTCTATCACAGGGATATCTTTACCACTGTCCACCACAGAGAGGTCCTCTCAGTTGTACAAAACATAAACGTCCTCCCCACTGTCCACCACAGGGACGTACTTCTTACTGTCCACCAAAGGGAGCGCCTCCCCACTGTCTACAACAGGGATGTCCTTCCCATTGTCCACCACATGGACATCCTTTTGCTGTCCACAAAAAGGACTTCCTTCCCACTGTTTACCACAGGCACGTCTTCCCAACTGTCCACCACACAAATATGTTCCCAATAGTCCACTACCCAAACATCCATCCCACTGTTCACAACAGGGACATACTCCCCACTGTCCTCCACAGAGATGTCCATCCAACAGTCAACAACAGAAAGGTCCTACCCAGTGTCCACCACAGAGACATCCTCCCATCTGTCCACCCCAAGGAGTTCCTCCCCATAGTCCACCACAGGGATGTCCTTCCCACTGTCCACCAAAGGGACATCCATCCCACTGTCCACCACATGGACGTACTTCCCACAGTCCACTACAGGGATGTCCTACCCCACAGCCAACAAGAGTGTGGTCCTCCTCACTGGCCACCACAGGGACATCCTCCTGTGCACAACAGGGATGTCCTCACCACTGTGCACCACAGGGACATACTTTGCATTGTCCACCTTCCCACTGTCCAACAAAGTGAGGTCCTTCTCACTGTATAAAATATGGAAGTACTCTCCACTGTACACCTCAGGGAAGTCCTCTTTACTTACCACCACAGAAACTTTCTCCCCAGTGTCCACCAGAGGAACATCCTCACCACTGTACTCCAGAGGGATGTTTTCCCCACTCTCCACCACAGAAACATCTTACCCACTGTCACTTCAGGGACGTCCTTCCCACTGTCCACCACAGGGAGGTCCTCTCCACTGTTCACCACAAGCATGTCCACCACACTGTCCACCACAGGAGAGTCCTCTCCACTGTCCACCACAAAAAACATCCAATCCACTGTTCACCACAGAAAGGTCCTCATCACTGTCCATCTCTGGGTCATCTTTCCCACTGTCATCCACAGATAGGTCCTCCCTGCTATCCAAAACAGGGACTTCCTTCCCATTGTCAACAACAGTACAGCCCTCCCCACTGTCCAAAACAGGGATGTCCTCCCCACTGTCCACCACATGGATATACTACCCACTGTCCACCACTAAGAGTTCCTTCCTACTGTCAACCACCGAGAAGTTCTCCCAGCTGTCCAATACAGGGACATCCTTCTTACTGTTCATCACCAGGACATCCTCCACACTGTGCACCAAAGGGACAACCTTCGAAGCACAACAGTTTTGTACTCACCCTTGTGCACCACAGGAACATCTTCCTGTGCTCACAAGGGATGTCCACACCACTGTCTACCCCAGAAATGTTCTCTGCACACTCCACTGCAGGGACTTCATTCCCAATGTCCACCAAAGGACATTCTTTTTTGCACCAGAGAAACGTCCCCACCACTGTCCACCAAGGACGTCCTCTCCACTGTCCACTAAAGGAACGTATTCCCCACAGTCCATCAAAGGGAAGTCCTTTCCACTGTCCATAAAAGGGATGTCCTTCCCAATGTCCACCACAGAGAGTTCCTTCCAGCTGTCCACCAAAGGGACGTCCTTCTCACTGTTCACAAGGGCATCCTCCCCACTGTGCACCATAAGGACATCCTCCCATGCACAAAAGGGATGTCCTAACCCTTCTGCACAACAGGAACATCCTCCTGCGCACACCATGGATGTCCTCACCACTGTCTACCCCAGAGATGTCCTCCGCACTCTCCACAACAGGGACGTCATTCCCAATGTCCACCAAAGGGACATTCTCCTTTGCACCAGAGAAACATCTTCCCCACTGTCCACCACAGGGACGTACTCCCCACTGTCCACCAAAGGGAAGTTCTCTCAACTGTCCACAACAGGGACCTCCTTCCAACTATCCACCACAGGGACGTCCTTCCCACTGTACACCAGAAAGACGTCCTTCCTGCTGTCTACCTCAGAAACATCCTCCCCAGTGTTAACCTAAGGGACGTCCACCCCACTGTCCACCACAAGGATGTTTTCAGCACGGTCTGTCACAGGAGCGTCCTCACCAATGTCCAACACAGGGACATCCTTTCCACTGTCCACCACAGAGAGCTCCTCTCCACTGTGCACAAAATGGATGTCCTTCCCACTGTAAGCCAAAGAAATGTCCTTCCCTCAGACCACCACAGGGACGTCCTTCCAAATGTCGACTACATGAACATCCACCACATTGTCCATCAGAGGGAGGTCCTCCGCAACGTTGACCACAGGGAGGTCCTCCCCATAGTCAACCACACGGATGTCCTCCATAGTGTAATACACAGGGATGTCCTCCTCAGTGTGCACTACAGTGAAGTACTCACCACTTTTACCACAGGGATGTCCTTCCCACTGACTACCTCAGTGACTACCTCCCCTCTTTCCATCACAGGGACATCCTACCCACTGTCCACCCCAGAAAGGTTCTCCCTGCTGTCCACCACAGGGACATCCTTACCACTATTTGCCACAGGGTCATCCTCACCAAAGTACACCACAGGGAAATCCTTCCCACTGTTCACCGCAGGAACATCCTTTCCACTGTGCACCACAGGGACATTCTTCTGTGCATAACAGAAATTTTCTTACCACTGTCCATTGCAAAGATGTCCTCTGCACTCTCCACTCCAGGGAAATATTTTACAATGTCCACAAAATTGGCTTTTCTTGTGCACCACAGGAACGTCCACCCCAATGTCCACAAGGCTATCATCGCCACTGTCCACCACAGTGAAATTCTCTCACCAATGTCCACCACAGAGACATCCTTCCCACAGTCCACCACAGGGATTTCCTCCCAACTGTCAAACACAGGGACATCTTTCAAACTGTAAACCACAGGGACATCCTCCACACTGTGCACTACAGGGACATCCTCCTGTGAACAACAGAGATGTCCTCATGAATGTGCACCACAGGG
Source organism: Arvicanthis niloticus (assembly GCF_011762505.2). Taxonomy (NCBI): domain Eukaryota; kingdom Metazoa; phylum Chordata; class Mammalia; order Rodentia; family Muridae; genus Arvicanthis; species Arvicanthis niloticus. Next base: position 977,095 of record NC_047675.1, on the reverse strand, counting down.
ACATCTTCTGGTGCACACCATAGACGTCCTCACCACTGTCTACCCCAGAGATGTCCTCTGCACTCTCCAAAAAATGGGAAATTTTTCCCACGGTCCAGCCAAAATAATGTTTTCTTGTGCACCACAGAAACATCCACACCACTGTCCACCCCAGAGATGTACTCATCACTGTTCATCACAGGGATGTCCTTACCACTGTCCTCCACAGGGACATCCTCCACACTGTTCACCACAGGGACATCCTTCTGCCTGTCCACCACAGGGATGTCCTCCACACTCTCCACAAAAAGACATCCTTCCCACTGTCCACCACAGTGATGTCCTCCCAACTGTCCACCAGAGGGATATGCCTCCCACTGTTCACCACAAGGATGTCCTTCCCATTGTCCACAAAAGGGACGTCCTTTTTACTGTCTACAACATGAATGTCCTTCTCACTGTCTACAACAGGGACATCCTTCCCACTGTCTACCACAGGGAGGTCCTATCTACTGTCCACCACAGTGATATCCTTTCTGCTGTCCTACAGGGACATCCTCCTAACTGTCCAAAACAAGGACATCCTTCCCACTCTCCACCACAGAAACCACTTCCCCACAATCCACCACAGGAATGTCCTACACTCTGTAAGCCACAGGGACATCCTGCCCAATGTCCAACACAGGGATGTTCTCACCAATGTCCAACACAGAGTTGTCGTCAGCACTCTTCAACACAGGGATATCTTTCCCACCTCAACCACAAAGACGTCCACCACACTGTCCACTACAGAGATGTTTCCCCACTGTCCACAACAGGGGCATCCTTACAAATGTCCACCACAGGGTGTTCTTTCCCATTGTTCAAAACAGGAACATATTTCCCACTGTGCACCACAGGGTCATCCTCGTGTGACCAACAGGATTGTTCTCATGACTGTGCACCACAGGCACATCTTCCAGTTCACAACAGGGATGTCTTCACCACTATCCACCCCAGGGATGTCCTCTGCACTCTCCAAAACAGGAACATTCTTCCCACAGTCCACCAAAATGTTGTTCTCCAGTGCACCACAGAAAAGTCCTCACCAATGTTTACTATAGGGATGACCTCCCCACTTTCCAACACAGGAACATCCCCCCCACTGTCCACAATAGGGATGTTCTTCCCACTGTTCACCACAGGGACGTCCTTTCCACTGTCCACCAAAGGGAAGTCTTTACCATTGTCCAACACAGTGACGTCTCTCTCACTTTCCACCATAGGGACTTCTTTCTCAAAGTCCGCCACTGGGACGTTCTTCCAACTGTCCACCACATGGACATCGTCCCGAATGTCTATCACATGGACGTCCTCACCACTGTCTACCACAGGGACGTCCTTCCTACTGTCCATCAAAGGGATGTCCTTCCAATTGTTCACCACAGGGACATACTCCAAATTGTCCACCACAGAGACATCCTTCCCCAGTCTACCACAGAGATGTAAACCCCACTGTCCACCACAGGGATGTTTCCCTACTGTCTACTACAGGGTTGACATCACCAATGTCCACCACTGGGATATTCTTTCCCATTGTTCAAAACATGGATATCCTCCCTACTGTGCACCACAGTAACATCCTCCTGTGCACAACAGGGTCATCCTCATGACTGTACCAAAGGGACATCTTCCACTGCACACCAGAGACATCTTTACCAGTGTCACCCCATAGATGTCCTCTGCACTCTCCAAAAAAGGGACATCGTTTCCATGGTCCGCCAAAGGGACGTTGTCCAGTGCACCACAGAACGTCCTCACCACTGTTCACCACAGGGATATTCTCCGCACTGACCATCACAGGGACATCCTTCCCACTTTCCACAACAGGGTCATCCTTCTCATTGTCCACCACCAGGACATCCTTCCCACTGTCTAAAATATAGAGGTCCAACACACTGTCCACCACAGTGACGTCCTTCCCACTGTCCACAGGGACGTTGTTTCCACAGTCTGCCAAACAGATGTCGTTCCCACTGTCCACCACAGGGACATCCACCTGTGTACTACAAGGACATCCTTACCACTGTCCACAACATGGTTGTCTTCAACAATATGCACTACAGGGAAGTCCTCATCGCTGTCCACCACACGAATATCCTCCACACTGTAAACCACAGGGACATCCTACCCACTGGCCACCACAGGGATGTCCTCCCCTCTGTGCACAACAGGGACATACTTCTGCCTGTCTACCACAGTGATGTCCTCCTTACTGTCCTTCAAAGGGACGTCCTTCCCACTGTCAACCACAAGGACATCATTTCAACAGTCCACCACAGGGAAGTCCTCTTCACTGTCCACCACAGGGATGTCCTTCCAGCTGTACACCACAGGAACTTCCTCCTGTGCATAACAGGGATGTTCTTACCACTGTCCACCCCAGAGATGTCTTCTGCACTCCCCACTACAATGACATCCTTCTCACTCTACACCAAAGAGACATTCTCTTGTGCACCACAGGAGCGTAGTCCTTACTGCTCACAAGGCCGTCATCCACACTGTCCACCACAGTGAAATCCTTTAAACTCCCCACCACAGTGATATCCTCCCAACTGTCCACAACACAGATGTCCTACCAACTATCAAACACAGCGAAGTCCTTCCCATTGTAAACAACAGGGACATCCTCCAAACTGGGCACGACAGGGACATCCTCCAGTGCACAACAGGGATGTCATAACCACTGTAAACCACAGAGATGTCCTCTGCACTCTCCACCACAGGGAAATCCATCCAACTATGCACCACAGGGACTTTCTCAAGTGCACCACAGTAACATCTTCCCCACTGTCCATCACAGTGAAATCCTCCCCACTGTCCACCACCAAGATCTCCTCCACAGTGTCTACCATAGGAATGACCTTGCCACTATTCACACCAGAAAGGTCCTCCCCGTTGTCACCAAGAGGACGTCCTTCCCACTTTCCAAATCAGTGATATCCTCTCCTCAGATCATAACAGGGATGTCCTTCCCACTGTACACTACAAGGAGGTCCTTCCACTGACCACCTCAGTGATATCCTCTCCTCAGATCATAAGAAGGATGTCCTTCCCACTGTACACTGCAAGGAGATCCTTCCCACTGTCCACCAGAGGCACACCCTTCTCACTGTCCACCACAAAGAGGTCTTTCCAATGTCCAAAACAGGGATGTCCTTCCCACTGTACACAACATATATGTCCTTCCCACTGTCCACAACAGGGACCTACTTCTCACTGTCCACCACAGGGATGTACTCTCTACTGTCCACCACAGGGATGTCCTTTCCACTGTACACCATATTGACGTTCTCTGCACTGTCTACAACAAATGTGTACATCCCACTGTCCACCATAGAAACGTCTTCTCCACGGTCCAACACAGGGAAGTCCTCCCAACTGTCCACCACAGCGACTTCCTCCGGTGTACAACAAGGACATCCTTACCACTGTCCACAACATGGTTGTCCTCATCAACGTTCACTACAGGAACATCCTCATCACTGTCTATAACATGAATATCCTCCACATTGTAAACCACAGGGACACCCTACACATTGTCCCACACAGGGAGGTCCTCCCCACTGCCCACAACAGGAACATCCTTCTGCCTGTCCACCACAGTAATGTCCTCCACAATGTACAACTTACGGACATCCTCCTGTCCACAACAGGGATGTTCCTTCCACTGTCCACCACAGTGACATCCTCCTCAGTGTCCACCACAGGAACGTACGTCCCACTGTCCACCATAGGGAAGACCTACGCACTGTCTACCACAGGGAAGTACTCCCCAATCTCCACCACAGTTATGTCCTCTCCACTATCCACCACAGGGACATCATTTCAACAGTCCACCACAGAAATATTCTCCCCGCTGTCCACAACAGGGATGACTATCAACCACAAAGAGGTCCACCCCACTGTCCACCACAGAGGTGTTTCCCCACTGTCCACAACAGGGTCATCTTCACCAATGTCCACCACAGGGGTGTTCTTTCTCATTGTTCAAAACAGGAACATATTCCCCACTCTGCACCACAGGCACATCTTCCAGTTCACAACAGGGACATCTTCACCACTGTCCACATCAGAGATGTCCTCTGAACTCTACAAAACAGGGACATTCTTCCCATGGTCCACAAAAATGACATTTTCCATTGCATCTCAGAAAAGTCCTCACCAATGTTTACTACAGGGATTAACTCCCCACTATCCAGCACAGGGACATCCTCCCCACTGTCCACAACGGGGATGTCCTTCCCACTGTTCACCACAGGGACGCCCTTTCCACTGTCCACCAAAGGGACATCATTTCCACTGTCCACCACAGTGAAGTACTTCCTACTGTCCACCAAAGGGATGTCCTTCCCAAAGTCCACCACAGGGACATTCTTCCAACTGTACACCACATGGACATCCTCCCCACTGTCCATCACATGGACGTCCTCACCACTGTCTCCCACAGGGACATCCTTTCCACTGTCCATCAAAGTGATGTCCTTCCAATTGTTCACCACAGGGACATCCTCCAAATTGTCCACCACAGTGACATCCTTCCCCAGTCTACCACAGAGACTTAAACCCCACTATCCACCACAGGGATGTTTCCCCACTGTCCACCACAGGGTTTTCCTCACCAATGTCCACCACTGGGATATTCTTTCCCACTGTTCATAACATGGACATCCTCCCTACTGTGCACCACAATAACTTCCTCCTATGCACAACAGAGTCATTCTCATGACTGTGCACCACAGGGACATCTTCCAGTGCACACCAGAGACATCTTCACCACTGTCCACCCCAGAGATGTTCTATGCACTCTCTAAAACAGGGACATCCTTCCCACGGTCCTTCAAAGGGACGATGTTCAGTGCACCACAGAAATGTCCTCACCACTGTTCACCACAGGGATATCCTACACACTGTCCACCACAGGGACATCCTCCCAACTGTCCACCCCAAGGAATTCCTCCCCACAATCCACCACAGGGACGTCCTTCCCACTTTCCACTACAGGGATGTCCTACCTCACAGTCCAACACAGTTTGGCCCTCCCCACTGTCCACCACAAGGGCATCCTAATGTGCACAACAGGGTTGTCTTCACCACTGTGCACCACAGGGACATACTTTGCATTATCCACCTAAGGGATGTCATTCCCACTGTCCACTAAAGTGAGGTCCACCCTGCTGTCCACCACAGGTGTATCTTTACCACTGTCCACCATAGGGTCGTCCTCACCACTGTCCATCACAGGGATGTCCTTCCCACTGTTCACCAGAGGAACATCTTCCCCAATGTGTACAATAGGGACATCCTTTTACTGCCCACAACAGGGATGTCCTTCCCAATGTCCACCACAGAGAGGTCCTCCCTGCTCTTCACCACAGGGGCAGTATTCCCACTGTCCACCATAGAATGTCTTTTCCACTGTCCACCACAGGTACATCCTCTCCAGTGTCTACCAGAGAAACGTCATTCCCATTGTCCACCACAGAGAGGTCCTTTCCATAGTCCACAACAGAGAGATTCTTCCCATTGTCCACCACAGAGATGTCCTCCCTACTGTCCACCACAAGGATGTACTCACAACTTTAAACAGGGATGTCCTCCCAACTGGCCACCACAGAGACATTCTACCCATTTCCACCACAGGGAGGTCTGCCCCACTGTCCACCATAGGGACGTACTACCCTTGTCCACAACATGGACATTCTTCCACTGTCCACAAAAAGGACATTATTCCCACAGTTTACCACAGGGATGTCCTCCCCACTGTCCACTACAGGGACGTTCTACACACTGTCCACCACAGGGAGGTCTACCCAACTGTCCACCACAGGGATTTCGTCCCCACTGTCCATCAGAGGGAGGTCCTCCCAACTGTCCACCACAGGGATGTCTTCCTGTGTACCACAAGGACATCCATAAAACTGTCTCCTATAGGGTCATCTTCACCAATGTTCAACACAGTGACGTCCTTCCCACTATTCAACACAGGGACCACCTCCTGTGCACAACCTGGACATCCTGATCAATGTGAACCTCAGGGACATCCTTTCCACTGTCCACCACAGGGACTTCCTCCCCAATGTTCAAAACAGGGTGGACCTCCCTACAGTCCACCACATGGACATCTTTCCCACTGTCCACCAAAGAAACAACCCCTACACTTTGCACCACAGGGACATCCTCCTATGCACAACAGGCACGTCCTCACAACTGTGCACCACAAGAATATCCTTTCCACTCTCCACAACAGAGATGTCCTTCCCACTGTAGACCACAGAGATGTCCTCCCTGCTGTCCACCACAGGGATATTCTTCCCTCTTTCCACCACAGAATTGTCCTCCCCAGTGTTCACCAAAGGGATGTCCTCTCCACATTCTACCACAGAGACGTTCATCCCACAGTCCACAACAGAAATCTCCTCCACACTGTCAACCACAGGGAGGTATGCTCAAATGTCAACCACAGGGACATACTTTCCATGGTCCACCAAACAGATGTCCTTCCCACAGTCCACCACAGGGATATCCTGTTGTGTAATACAATGACATCCTTACCACTGTCAACGACATGGTTGTCCTCAACAATATGCACTACAGGGAAGTCCTCACCACTGTCCACAACATGAATATCCTCGGCAGTGTAAACCACAGGGACATCCTACCCACTGTCCACCACAGGGAGGTCCTCCCCTCTGTCCACCACAGGGATATCCTTCTGCCTGTCCACCACAGTGATGTCCTACCCCCTGTCCTCCAAAGGGATTTCCTTCCCACTGTTGACCACAAAGACTTCATTTCAAAAGTCCACCACAGGGAAGTCCTCTTCACTGTCCACTACAGGGATGTCCTTACCACTGTACACCACAGGGACATACTCCTGTGCACAACAGGGAGTTTCTTACGTTCTTCCACCCCAGAGATGTCTTCTGCACTCCCCACTACAAGGACATCCTTCTCACTGTCTGTTAGGAGCAGCATGAGCGTGATAGCATTCACCATTACAAGATGGCGCGGGCATCCTGTCCTCCCACTAGTAAACAACTAACTACGCAGGTGCAAAAGGCAAAAAGTTCGCCAAAGTCACTGCCCATCCCGGGCGTATTATGGGTAATGAGTGAACAACCAATCAGAAGTGAACACGCCACTCTAGGGTACATATAGCAGTGCCTTTTCCGGGCTTGGGGTCTTTCCGCTTCTGCTGATACAAGAATAAAGCCTCGCTGTGGTAACCACCCGAACACCGCCTCATGTATTTCTTTCACGGGTGAAGGGGACACAGAGGGGCTCGGAACAACTGTCCACCAAAGAGACATTCTCTTGTGCACCACAGAAGCGTTGGCCTTACTCTCCACAAGGCCGTCATACACATTGTCCACCACCGTGAAATCCTCTCAACTCTCCAACACAGGGACATCCTCTCAACTTTCCATAACATGGATGTCTTCCCAACTATCAAACACAGCGAAGTCCTTCCCACTGTAAACAACAGGGACATCCTCCGCACTGTGCACCACAGGGACATCCTCCTGTGCACAACAGGGATGTCCTAACCACTGTCCACCACAGAAATGGCCTCCGCTCTTTCTACCATATGGACATCCTTCCAACTATGCACCACAGTAACATCCTCTCCCCTCCCCCCGTCCATCACAGTGAAATCTTCCCCACTGTCCACCATGGGGATGTACTCCCCTCTGTCTACAACAGGCATGTCCTTCCCACTATTCACACCAGAAAGTTTCTCCCCGCTGTCCACCAAGAAGACATCCTTCCCACTGTCCACCTCAGTAATATCCCCTACTCAGATCGTAACAGGCATGTCCTTCCCACTATTCACACCAGAAAGTTTCTCCCCGCTGTCCACCAAGAAGACATCCTTCCCACTGTCCACCTCAGTAATATCCCCTACTCAGATCGTAACAGGGATGTCCTTCCCACTTTCCACCACAAGGAGTTCCTCCACACTTTCCACCAGAGGCACACCCTTCCCACTGTCCAGAACAAAGATGTCTTTCCCAATGTCCACAACAGGGATGTCCTTCCCACTGTCCAAAACATATATGTCCTTCCCACTGTCCACCACAGGGAAGTCTTGTCTACTGTCCACTACAGGGATGTCCTTTCCATTGTCCACCATATTTATGTCCTCTGGACTGTCCACAACAATCATGTATATCCCACTGTGCACCACAGAAATAATCTCTCCACTGTCCACCATATGGACGTCCTTTTCAATGTTCTCAAAGACATGCCCTTCCCAATGTCCACCACAGGAACTACCTCCTGTGTACCAGAAGGACATCCTTACTACTGTCAACAACATGGTTGTCTTCACCAATGTCCACAACATGAATATCCTCCACACTGTAAACCACAGGGACATCCTACACATTGTCCACCACAAGCAGGTCCTCCCCTCTGTCCACCAAAGTGAAATCCTCCCCACTGTCCACCACCGGGATGTCCTCCCCACTGTGTTCAACAGGAATATCCTTCCCACAATTCAAAACATTAAGGTCCTCTCTGCTGTCCACTACAGGGACGTCCTTCCCTCTGTCCACCTCAGTGATATCCTCCCCTCAGACCATAATAGGGATGTCTTCTGACTTTCCACCACAGAGAAGTCCTCCCCACTGTCCACAAGGGGGTCATTCTTCCCACTGTCCACCAAAAGGTCTTCTCAATGACCACAACAAAAACGTTTTTCCCACAGTCCACACCATATATGTCCTTCCAATGTCCACCACAGGGACCTCCTTCCCACTGTCCACCACAGGGAAGTCCTCTCTACTGTCCACCACAGGGATGTCCTTTCCACTGTTCACCACAGGGATGTCCCCTGCACTGTCCACAGTAGGCATGTCCTTTTAACACTCCACCATAGAGAAGTCCTCCCTCTTGTCCACCAAAGGGATGTCCTTCCCACTGTGCACCACAGGGACATCCTCCAAATTGTCCACCACAGTGACATCCTTTTCACTGTTCACTACTGGGACATCCTACCCACTTTGCACGACAGGGATATTTTCCTGTACACAACAGGATATCCTCACCACTGGGCACAACAGAGACATCCTCCTTTGCACACCAGCGAAGTCAGCAACATTCTCAACCCTCAGAGATGTCCTCTGCAGTCTTCACAACAGGGACATTCTCGCTAGTATCCACCAAAGAAGCGTCTTTTCTACTATTCACCACAGGGATGTCCTCCCAAATGCCCAACACAGAAATGTCCTCTTCACTGTCTACCACAGGGATGTACTTCCCCCTGTCCACCACAGGGATGTCCTCCCCACTGTCCACCAGAGGGATATCGTTCTCACTGTTCACCACAAGGAGGTCCTTCCCAATATCGACAACAAGGACTTCCTTCCCACTGTCCAGAACATAAATGTTCTTCCCACTGTCCACCACAGTGTTTCTCTCTACTGTTCACCACAGAGATGTACTTTCTACTGTCCAAAAAAGGGACATTTTCCTTTGCACCAGAGAAACTTCCTCACTACTGTCCACCACAGAAATGTCCTCACCACTGTCCACCACAGTGATGTCCTCCCCACTGTACACCTCAGGGTCATCCTCCTGTGCACAACAAGGATGTTCTTACTACTGTCCACCACAGAGATTTCTTCTGCACTCCCCACTACAAGGACATCCTTCTCACTGTCCACCAAATAGACATTCTCTTGTGCACCACAGGAACGTTGTTCTTATTGTCTACAAGGCCGTCATCTGCACTGTCCACCACAGTGAAATCCCCTTAACTCTCCACCAGTGACATCCTCCCCACTGTCCACCACATGAATGTCCTACACACTGTCCACCACAGAGAGGTCCTTCCTACTGTCAACCACAGAGAGGTCCTCCCAACTGTCTACCACAGTGACATCCTTCTCACTGTTCACCACAAGGACATCCTCCCACTGTGCACCACAGGGACATTCTCCCATGCACAACAGTGATGTCCTCAGCCTTGTGCACCACAGGAATATCTTCCTGTGCACACCAAGGATGTCCTCACCACTGTCTACCTCAGAAATGTCCTCTGCACACTCCATGGCATGGACATCATTCCCAATGTCCACAAAAGTTCGTTCTCCTTTGCAGTAGAGAAATGTCCTCATCACTCTCTACCACAGGACGTCCTCCCCACTGTCCACCAAAGGTATGTATTCCCCACTGTCCACCAAAGAGAAGTCCTTTCCACTGTCCAAACAGGGACGTCCTTCCCACTGTCCACCACAGGGAGGTCCTTCGCACTGTCCACCATAGGGAGTTCCTGTCAGCTGTCCACCACAGTGATGTCCTTCTCATTGTTCACCACAAGGACATCCTTCCCACTGTGCACCACAAGAAAATCCTCCCATGCACAACAGGGATGTCCTTACCCTTGTGCACCAGAGGAACATCCTTCTGTGCACACCATGGATGTCCTCACCACTGTATACCCCAGAGATGTTCTTCGCACTCTCCATGACAGGAACATCATGCAAGTGTCCACCAAATGGATGTTCTCCTTTGCACAAGAGAAACGTCCTCACCACTCTTCACCACAAGATGTCCTCCTCATTGTCCACCACAGGGACATACTCCCCACTGTACACCAAAGGGAAGTCCTCTCCACTGCCCACAACAGGGACGTCTTCCAACTATCCACCACAGAGACCTCCTTCCCACTGTCCACCAGAAAGATGTCCTTCCCATTCTCTACCACAGGGACATCCTCCCCAGAGTCTACCAAAGGGACGTCCACCCCACTGTCCACCACAGGGATGTTTTCTGCACGATCCAACACAGGGATGTCTTCACCAATGTCCACAACAGGGACATCCTTCCTACTGTCCACCACAGGGAGATCCTCCCCACTGTCCACAACATGAATGTTTTTCCCACTGTAAACCAAAGAAATGTCCTTCTCACAGTCCACCACAGGGACGTCCTTCCAACTGTTGACTACATGAGCATCCACCCCTCTGTCCAGCACAGGTAAGTCCTCCCCACCGTCCACCACAGGAAGGTCCTCTCCATAGTCAACCACACGGATGTTCTCCACAGTGTAATACACAGGGATGTCCTCCTCAATGTGCACTGCAGTGAGGTACTCACCACTCTATACCACAGGGATGTTCTTCCCAGTGACCACCTCAGTGACTACCTCCCCTCTTTCCATCACAGGGACATTCTACCCACTGTCCACCATAGAAAGGTTCTCATTGCTGTCCACAACAGGGACATCCTTACCACTATTTACCACAGGGTTGTCCTCACCAATGTCCACCACAGGGAAATCCTTCCCACTGTTCACCCCAGGAACATCTTTTCCACTGTGCACCACAGTGACATTTTTCTGTGCATAACAGAAATGTTCTTACCACTGTCCATCACAGAGATGCCCTCTGCACTGTCCACTCCAGGAAAATCCTTCCCAATGTCCACCAAAGAGATGTTTTTTTAGTGCACCACAGGAACCTCCACACCACTGTCCACAAGGCCATCAACCCACTGTCCACAACAGTGAAATTCTCTCACCAATGTCTACCACAGAGACGTCCTTCCCACAGTTCATCACAGGGATTTCCTATCAACTGTCAAACACAGGGACGTCCTTCCCATTGTAAACCACAGGGGACATCCTCCCCACTGTGCACAACAGAGACATCCTCCTGTGCACAACAGAGACGTCCTCACGACTGTGCACCACAGGGACATTTTCCGGTGCACACCATAGACGTCCTCACCACTGTCCACCCCAGAGATGTCCTCTGCACTCTCCAAAACAGAATGGCCTTCCCACTGTCCACCAATATAACGTTTTCCTTTGCACCACAGAAACGTCCACCACATGGACATCCTCATCACTGTCCAGCATACGGATGTTCTTATTACTGTCTACCACAGGGACTTCTTCCACACTGTTCACCACAGGGACGTCTTTCTACCTGTCCACCACAGGGATGTCCTCCTCACTCTCCACAAAAAGACATCCTTCCCATTGTCCACCACAGGGATGTCATCTCAACTGTCCAACACAGAGAGTTCCTCTTCACTGTCTAGCAAAGACATGCCTTTCCCACTGTCCACCACAGGTATGTCCTCCCAACTGTCCACCAGAGGGAAATCTTTACCACTTTTCACTACAAGGAGGTCCTTCCCAATGTCCACAACAGGGACATCCTTTTTTCTGTCTAAAACATAAACCTCCTTCTCACTCTCCACAACAGGGACATCCTTTCCACTGTCTACCAGAGGGAGGTCCTATCTACTATCCACCACAGTGATATCCTTTCCACTGTCCACCACAGGGACGTCCTTCTCACTGTCTACCACAACGACATACTTCCCACTGTCCACTAGAGTAACCACCTCCCCACTGTCCACCACGGGAATGTCCTACACTCTGTCAGCCACAGGGACATCCTGCCCAATGTCCAACACAGGGATGTTCTCACCAATGTCCAACACAGAGTTGTCCTCAGCACTCTTCACCACAGGGACATATTTCCCCCATGAACCACAAAGACGTCCACCACACTGTCCACTACAGAGATGTTTCCCCACTGTCCACAACAGGGGCATTCTCACCAATGTCCACCACAGGGGTGTTCTTTCCCATTGTTCAAAACAGGAATATTCTCCCCACTGTGCACCAGAGGGACATCCTCCTTTGCAAAATAGGGTCATCCTCATGAGTGTGCACCACAGGGACATCTTCCACTGCACAACAGGGACGTCTTCACCACTATCCACCCAGAGATGTCCTCTGCACTCTCCAAAACAGGGACATTCTTCCCTCGGTCCACCAAAATGACATTCTCCAGTGCACCACAGAAACATCCTCACCACTGTTTACTACAGGGATGTCCTCCCCACTGTTCAGCACAGGGACATTCTCCCCACAGTCCACAAAAGGGATGTCCTTCCTATGGTCCACCACAGGGACGTCCTTTCCATTGTCCACCAAAGGGATGTCCTTTCCACTGTCCACCACAGTGACATCCTTCCCACTGTCCACCAAAGTGATGTCCTTTCCAAAGTCCACCACAGTTACGTTCTTCCAATTGTCCACCACATAGACATCCTCCCCACTGTCCATAACATGGACATCCTCTCCACTGTGTACCACATGGAAATCCTTCCCACTGTCCATCAAAGTAATGAGCTTCGAATTGTTCACCACAGGGCATCCTCCAAATTATCCACGACATTGACATCCTTCCCCCATCTATCACAGAGAAGTAAATCCCACTGTCCACCACAGGAATGTTTCCTCACTGTCCACCACAGGGTTGTGCTCACCAATGTCCACCACTGGGGTGTTCTTTCCCACTGTTCAAAACATGGACATCCTCCCTACAATGCACCACAGTAACACCCTCCATTGCACAACAGGGTCATCCTCATGACTGTGCACCACAGAGACATTCTTCTGTGCATAACAGAAATGTTCTTACCACTGTCCATTGCAGAGATGTCCTCTGCACTCTCCACTCCAGGGAAATTCTTCCAAGTGTCCACCAAAGAGACGTTTTCTTGTATACAACAGGAACGTCCTCCCCACTGTCCACAAGGCCATCATCCCCAATGTACACCACAGTGAAATTCTCTCACCAAAGTCCACCACAGAGACGTCCTTCCCACAGTCCACCACAGGGATTTCCTCCCAACTGTCAAACGCAGGGACTTCCTTCCCAATGTAAACCACAGTGACATCCTCCCTATTGTGCACCACAGGGACATCCTCCTGTGCACAACAGGGATGTCCTCATTAAGGTGCAATACAGGGACATCTTATGGTACACACCATAGATGTCCTCACCACTGTCCACCTCAGAGATGTCCTCTGCACTCTCCAAAATAGGAAAATCTTTCCCACGGTCCAACAAAATAATGTTTTCCTGTGCACCACAGAACTGTCCTCACTACTGTCCAACACAGGGATGTCCTCATCACTGTCCAGCACAGGGATGTCCTAACCAACATCCACCACAGGGACATCCTCCACACTGTTCAGCACAAAGACTTTCTTCTGCCTGTCCACCACAGGGATGTCCTCCCCACTCTCCACAAAAGGACATCTTTCCCATTGTCCACCACAAGGCAGTCATCCCAACTACCAACACACAGAGTTACTCTTCACTGTCCACCACAGAGATGTCCTTCTCACTGTCCACCACAGGGATGTACTCCCAACTATCCACCAGAGGGATATCCTTCCCAATGTTCACAACAAGAAGGTCTTTTCCAATGTCCACAAAAGGGAGTTCCTTTTCAAGGTCCACAACATAAACGTCCTTCTCACTCTCCACAACAGTGGAATCCTTCCAACTGTCTACCACTGGGAGGTCCTATCTACTGTCCACCACAGTGATGTCCTTGTGGTGGATAGCAGGGAGGACATCACTTTGCTGGACAGTGGGAAGGACGTCGCTGTGGTGAACAATGCAAAGTATGTCCCGGTGGTGCACAGTGGTGACGACATCCCTGTTGTTCACAAAGGATGTCCTTGTGGTGGACAATGGGGAGGACCACACTCTTGTGGACTGTGGGTTAGAACGTCCATATGGTGGACTGTGGGGAAGATGTCCATGTTGTAGACAGTGGGAAAGATTTCCCTTTCGTGGACAGTGGGAAGGACGTCCCTGTGTTGGAATGTGGAGAGGAACTGCTTGGAGTGGACAGTTAGGAGGATGTCCCTGTTGTGGACACTAGGTAGGACCTTTCTGTTGTGGACAGGGTCGTCCTCACCACTGTCCACGACAGGGATGTTCTCCTCACTGTATAAAACAGGGAAGAACTCTACATTGTACACCTCAGGGATGTCCTCTTTACTTACCACCACAGAAACTTTCTCCCCAGTGTCCACCCGAGGAACATCCTCATCACTGTCCAGAAGAGAGACAATCTTCCCTCTCTCCACCACAGAAACATCTTCCCCCCTCTCCACTACAGGGACGTCCTTCCCACTGTCCACCACAGGGAGGTCCTCTCCACTGTCTACCAAAGGCATGTCCACCACAGTATCCACCACAGGAAGGTCCTCTCCACTGTCCCCTAAAAACATCCAATCCACTGTCCACCACAGAAAAGTCCTCATCATTGTACATCACAGGGACATCTTTCCCACTGTCAACCACAGAGACATCCTCCCTGCTGTCTACAAAAGATACATCCTTCAAATTTTGGACAACAGTAACGTCCTCCCCACTTTCCAAAACAGAGATATCCTTCCCACTGCCCACCAAAGTAAGGTCTTTCCTACTGTCAGCCACAGAGAGGTCCTCCCAGCTGTCCACCACAGGGATGTCCTTCTCACTAGTCACCACAAGGACATCCTTCCAACTGTGCACCACAGGGACATTCTCCCGTGCACAACAGTGATGTCCTCACCCTTGTATAACACAGGAACATCTTTGTGTGCACACCAGGGATGTGCTCACCACTGTCTATTCCAGAGATATTCTCGGCACAATCCACTGCAGGGACATCATTCCCAACGTGCACCACAGGGACGTCCTCCTTACTGTCCACCACAGAAACCACCTCTCCACTGTCCACCATGGGAACATCCTATTCTCTGTCAGCCACAGGGACATCCTGCCCAATTTCCACCATAGGGATGTTCTCACCAATGTCCAACACAGAGTTGTCCTCAATATTCTTCACCACAGGGACATCTTTCTCCTGTCAACCACAAAGACGTTCACCCCACTGTCCACCACAGAGATGTTTCCCCAATATCTACAACAGGTGTATCCACACCAATGTCCACCACAGGGGTGTTCTTTCCCATTGTTCAAAACAGGAACATCCTCCCCAATGTGCACAACAAGGACATCCTCCTGTGCACAACAGGGTGGACCTCATGACTGTGCACCACAGGGACATTTTCCAGTGCACATCAGTGACGTCTTCACCACTGTTCACCCCAGAGATGTCCTCTGAACTCTCCAAAACAGGGACATTCTTCCCATGGTACACCAAAATGACATTCTCCAGTGCAACACAGAAATGTCCTCACCACTGTTTACAACAGGGATGACCTCCCCACTGCCCAGCATAGGGACATCCTCCCCATTGTGCACATCAAGGGTGTCCTTCCCACTGTCCACCACAGGGATGTCCTTTCCACTGTCCACCAAAGGGAAGTCCTTTCCACTGTCCAGCACAATGACATCATGTCCACTGTCCACCAATGGGATGTCCTTCACAATGTCCACCACAGGGACGTTCTTCCAACTGTCCACGACATGGATGTTCTCACCACTGTCTACCACAGGGACATCATTTCCTTAGTCCATCAAAGGAATGTCCTTCCAATTGTTCACCACAGGCACATCCACCTAATTGTCCACCATGTTGATATCCATCCCCCGTCTAGCAGAGAGAAGTAAACCCCACTGTCCACCACAAGGATGTTTTCCCACTGTCCATCACAGGATTGTCATCACCAATGACAACCACTGGGGTGTTCTTTCCCACTGTTCAAAACATGGACATTCTCCCAACTGTGCATTACAGTAACATCCACCTGTGAACAACAGGGTCATCCTCATGACTGTGCACCACAGGGACATCTTCCAGTGCACACCAGAGACATCTCAACCACTGTCCACCCCAAAGATATCCTCTGCACTCTCCAAAACCAGGACATTCTTTCCACGGTCCACCAAATGGACATTCTCCAGTGCACCACAGAAATGTCCTCACCAATGTTCACCACAGGGATGTCCTCCCCACTGTCCATCACAGGGATATCTTTCCCACTTTCCACAACAGGGTCTACCTTCCCTCTGTCCACCACAGGGACATCCTCCAAATTGTCCACCACAGTGACATCCTTCCCTTGTCTACCATACACACGTAAACCCCACTGTCCACCACAGGGATGTTTCCCCACTCTCCACCACAGGGTTGTGCTCATCAATGTTTACCACTGGGGTGTTCTTTCCCACTGTTCAAGACAGGGACATCCTCCGTACTGTGCACCACAGGAACAATCTCCTGTTAACAACAGGGACGTCCTCAACACTATGCACCACAGGTACATCTTACAGTGCACACCAGGGACGTCCTCCCCCAGAGATGTCCTCTGCACTCTGCACAACAGGAAAATCATTCCTATGGTCCACCAAAAAGACGTTTCCCTGTGCACCACAGAAACGTTCTCACCACTGTTCACCACAGGGATGTCAAGCCCATTGTCCACCACAAGGGACATCCTTCCCAATGTCCACCAAACAGACGTCCTTCCCACTGACCACAACAAGGATGTCCTTCTCACTGTCCACCACAGAAATATCCTCCCCACTGTCCACAACAGAGATGTCCTTTCCACAGTCCACCACGAAGACTTTCTACCCACTGTCCTCCACAGAGACATCCTATCCACTGTTTATCACAGGGATGTCCTTCCCACTGTCCACCAAAGGGATGTCCTTCCCACTGTCCTCCAAAGGTACATCTTTCCACTTTCCACCACGTACACATCCTCCTAACTGTCCCCCACAGGGACATCTTTCCCACTGACCACCACAAGGACGTCCTTCATACTTTAAACCATAGAAAATCCTCCCTGTTGTCCACCAAAGGGATATCCTTCCCACTGTTCACCACAGGGATGTCCTCCAAATTGTCGACCGCAGTGACATCCTTTTCACTGCTCCTCAGTGGACATCCTACCCACTTTGCAAAACAGGGACATTTTCCTGTGCACAACAGGGATATCCTCAACACTATGCAACACAGGGACATCCTCCTTTGCACACCAGGGATGTCAGCAACACTATCCACCCCAGAGATGCCCTCTGCACTCTCCACGACAGAGACATCCTCTCCACTATCCCCCCAAAAAAGACTTTCCCACTATTCACCACAGGGATGTCGTCATCACACTCTGGTCCACAAGTATGTCATTTCAATGGTCCACTACAGGGAAGTCCTCTTCACTGTCCACCACTGGAATGTCCTTCCCACTGTACACCACAGGGACCTCCTTTTTGTGCACAACAGGGATGTTCTTACCATTGTACACCCTAGAGATATCTTCTGCACTCTCCACTACAAGGACATCCTTCTCACTGTCTACCAAAGAGACATTCTCTTGTGCACCCCGTAGCCTTGTCCTTACTGTCCACAGGCCGTCATCCACACTGTTCACTACAGTGAAATCCTCTCAAATCTCCAACACAGGGACATCCTCCCAACTGTCCACAACACAGATGTCCTCCCAACTATCAAACACAGTGAACTCCTTCCCACTGTAAACAACAGGGACATCCTCCTCACTGTGCACTACAGGGACACCCTCCTGTGCACAACAGGAATGTCCTAACCACTGTCCACCACAGACATGTCCTCTGCTCTCTCCACCATATGGACAGCCTTCCAACTATGCACCACATGGACATTCTCCAGTTCACCACAGTAACATCCTCCCCACAGTCCATCACAGTGAAATCATCCCCACTGTCCACCACTGTCTACAACAGGAATGCCCTTCCCAATATTCACACCAGAATTGTCCTCCCCACTGTTCATCAAGAGGACATCCTTCACACTATCCACCTCAGTGATTTCCTCTCCTCAGATCATAACAGGAATGTCCTTCCCACTGTCCACAACAAGGAGGTCCTCCCCACTGTAAACCAGAGGCACACCCTGCCCACTGTGCACCACAAAGAGGTCTTTTCCAATGTCCACAACAGGATCGTCCTTCCCACTCTCCACAACATATTTGTTCTCCAACTGTCCTCCACAGGGACCTCCTTCCCACTGTCCACCACAGGGAAGTTTTTTCTAATGTCCACCACAGGGATGTCCTTTCCACTGTCCACCACATTGACGTCGTCCGCACTGTCCACAACAAATATGTACATAGCACTGTCCACATCAGGAATGTCCTCTCCATGGTCCAGCACAGGGATGTCCTCCCAACTGTCTACCACAGGGACATCCTTTCCACTGTTCACCAAAGAGATGTACTTCCCACTGTTCAGCACAGTGACATCCTCCTGTGTACCACAAGGACATCATTACCACTGTCCATAACATGGTTGTCCTCAGCAATGTCCACTACTGGGACATCCTCACCACTGACCACAACATGAATATCCTCCACACTGTAAACCATAGGGATATTCTACACATTGTCCACCAGAGGGAGGTCCTCACCTCTGTCCACAACAGGAACATCCTTCTGCCTGTCCACAACAGTGATGTCCTCCCCACTGTACACCTCAGGGTCATCATCCTGTGAATAACAGGGATGTTGTTACCACCATACCACCCAGAGATGTCCTCTGAACTCCGTACTACAAGGACATCCTTCTCACTGTCAACCAAAGAGACATTCTTTTGTGCACCACAGGAACGTTGCTCTTACTGTCTACAAGGCTGTCATCTGCACTGTCCACCACAGTGAAATCCTCTCAACTCTCCAAAACAGGGACATTCTCCCAACTGTCCACAACACGGATGTCCTCCCAACTATCAATCACAGTGAACACCTGATTGTCCCTGTGGTGGACAGTGATGGGGACATCCCTATGGTAGACAGTGGGTAGGCTCTCCCTGTTTAGACAGTGGGGAAGATGTCCCTGAGGTAAACTGTTGGGGAGATATCCCTGTTGTGGACAGTGGGGAGAATTTCACTGTAATAGACATCGGAGAGGACATACTTGAGAATAGTGGAGAGGACATTCCTCTGGTGCACTGGAGGATGACCTTGTGGTGAAGAGTGGGAAAGATGTCCCTTTGGTTGATAGTGCAGATTACATCTCTGTGGTGGACAGTGGTGAGGACATCTCTGTTGTGCACAAGAGCATGTCTTTGTGGTGCAGAGTGGGGTGGATATCCCAGTGGTGGACAATGGGGAGGATGTCCCTGTTGTGGACAGTGGGGAAGATGCAATTGTGCTAGACAGTGATAAGGACATCCTTGTCATATACAGGGGGATTCTCCTGTGGCAGGCAGTGGGGAAAATATCCCTGTGGTGGACAGTGGGTGGACGTCACTGAATTGGATGGTGGGAAGAATGTACCTGTGGTGGACAGTGAAGAGGACATCCCTTTGTTGGAGAGTGGGAAGAATATCCCTGTCGTGTACATTGGGATGACATCTCTGTTGTGGAAAGTGGAGAAGATGTCCCTGTGGTGGACAGTCAGGAGGACATTCTTTTGGTGCACAGGAAGACAACACTGTGTTCGTCAGTGGGGAGGACACATTTGTGATTTACAGTGGGGAGGATGTCTCTATGGTGCACAAGATTAAGTACATGTGGTTAACAGTGTGTGCGATGTTGCTGTGCTGGACAATGGGGAGGATGTCACTGTGGTGGACAGTGGAAAAAAATTCTTGTGTTCGTCGAAGGAAATGACATCTCTGTGCAGAAAAGTGGGAAGGATATCTTTGTGGTGGACAGTGGCGAGGACCTATTTGTGGTGTACAGTTTAAAGGATGATTCTTTGGTGGAAAGGGAGGAGGACATACCTCTATACATACCAATGGAGAAAAGCATGTGTACTACATGAGTTAAAGACAACTATTAGAGAGATATAAACACTAAATGCTTGTTACTTTTGAGTTTGAGATAAGATGTGTTCTTTGATTTTGGCATAAACAGTGTATTAGCTGGCCAGGCACTGTTCTTTGTCTTGTAAACGATGTACAAATAAGTACCTGTATTGCAGCTAAAATGCATGATACAATGTAAGGCACTTCCCGTCTGTAAGAATACCCAAGGAGAAAAGCATGTGTACTCCCTGAGTTACACACAACTCTTAGAGAGCTGAAAACACTAAATGCACATTACTTGTGCAGTTTGAGTTAAGACATGTTATTTTGATTTTGATATAAACAGGGTATAAGCCAGCTATGCATTGTTCTTTGTTTTGGAAACTATGTACAAATAAGTACCTGTATTGCAGCTACAAAGCAGGATACAATGAAAGGCAGTACCAGTCCTTATAAATACAATAACACAAAAGGATGTGTAGTACTTGAGTTAAGGGCAACTATTAGAGATCTGAAAACACTAAATGCAGGATACTTGTGCAGTTTGAGATAAGACATGTTCTTTTGATTTTGGTATAAACACTGTATTAGCCAGCTATGCATTTTCCCTTTGGTGGACAGTGGGAAGGACATTCCTATTGTGGACAGTGGGTATGATGTCCCTGTTGTGGACAGTGGGTATGATGTCCCTGAGTGGAGAGTAAGAAAGACTTTTCTGAGTGGAGAGTAAGGAAAACCGTGTTGAGCACTGTGAGGAGGATGTCCTCGTGGTTGAGAGTGGGGAGGACATCCCTGTAGTGGACAGTGGAAAGGACTTCCCTATTGTAAACAGTGAGGAGGACTTCCTTGTGGTGGACATTAGAAAGGACGTCTCTGTGGTGGACAGTGTGGAGTATGCCCTTGTGGTCCACAGGAGGACGTCCCTGTGGTGGACAGAGTGGAAGATTTAAGTGGGTGGACAGTGTGGAGGATGTCCCTGTGTGATAGACATTGGGGAAAACATTTTTCTGTTAAACAGTGCAGAAAAATCACTGTGATGGACAGTAGGGAGGATGCCCCTGTGGTGGACAGTGGGAAGGATGTCCCTGTGGTGCACAGGAGGACAACACAGTGTTGGACAGTGTGAAGGATGTTCCTGTGGTGGACAATGGGGATGATGTCCCTGTGGAAAACAGTGGGGAGGGCATTTTAGTTATGGACAGTGAAGAGGACATTTTTTGGTGGTCAATGGGGAGGATGCTTTTGTTGTGGACAATTGGGAGGACGTCACTGTGGTGGACAGTGGAAAGAACATTTCTTTAGTGGACAGTTGGAAGTATGTCCCTGTGGTCGACATGGGAAGAAGGTCCCTTGGTGGACAGTGGGGAGGATTTCACTGTGGTGGACAGTGCAGAGGACGTCTCTGTGTTGGACTGTGAGGATGACATCTTTGTGGTCAACAGTGCCCAGGAGGTCCTTGTAATGGGTAGTTTGGAGGACCTCCCTTTGGTGTACATTAAGAAGGCTGTGCGTGTGTTGGACAGTGGGGAGGAGGTATCTGTGTCAGACAGTGGGAAGAATGTAGCTGTGGTGGATAGTGAGGAGGATGTCTCTGTTTTGGATATTGGGGAGGATGTCCCTGTGGTGGTCAGAGGGGAGGACATCCCTTTGGTGCACAGGAGGATGTCTCTGTGGTGGACAGTAAGGAGGATGTCTCTGTTGTTTACAGTGGAGAAGATGTTCATGTGGTGGACAGTGGAGAGAACTTCTCATGGTGAACAGTGGGGGAACTTTCCTTTGTTGTACAGTGAGGAGGATGTCCCTGTGGTGGACAGTAGGGAGGATGTCCCTGTTGTGGACAGTGGGGAGGACACCTCTGTGGTGGACAGTGAGGATGATGTACTAGTGGTTGAGAGTGGGGAGGATTTACCTGTGGTGGACAGTGGAGAGGATATCCCTGTGGTGGAAAGTGGGGAAGATATCACTTTGGTGGACAGAGCAGAGGACGTCACTGTGGTGGCCAGTGGAGAGGATGTCTCAGTGTTGGACAGTGAGAAGGACGTTCCTGTGGTGCACAGTAGGGAGGATGTTCCTGTGGTAGACTGTAGAAAGCACCTCAGTCTGTTTCACAGGAGGATGACACAGTGTAGGACAGTGGGGAGGACATCCTTGTGATGGACAATGGGGAGGATATTCCTGTGGTGCACAGGAGGACAATTCTGTGGTGGACAATAAGGAGGATGTCCCTTTGATGGGCAGTGCGTAGGTCATCTCTCTGGTAGTGAGTAGGACATCCTTGTGGTTGACAGTATGGAGGACATAACTGTGGTGTACAGTGGGAAGAATGTCTCTGTGGTGGAAAGTGGGGATGATGTCCCTGTGTTAGACAGTGGACAGGATGTCCCTGTCATGGACAGTGGTGAGGACATCTGTGGAGTACACTGAGGAGGACATAACTGTGGAGTACAGTGGGGAGGATGTACCTTTGGTGGACATTGGGGAGGACATCACTAAGGTAAACAGTAGGGAGGACTTCCCTCTGGTGGACAGTCGGGAGGAAGTTTCAGTGGTGCACAGTGGGGATGATGTTTCTATAAAACACAGAATTATATCCCTGTAGTGGACAGTGTGGAGGACATCCCAGTGGTTAACAGTGTAGAGGATATCTCTGTGCTTAACAGTGGGGATGACATACCTGTGGTGAACAGTGTGAAGGATGTCCCTGTGGTGGACAGTGGGGAGGATTTTTTGTGGTGGACAGTGTGGAGAACGTCACTCTGGTGCACAGTATTAAGTCCTAGTGGTGGAGAGTGGGAAGATGTCACTGTGGTGGACAGTGGGGAGGATATCTCTTTGGTTGACAGTGTGAAGGACATCCTTGTGGTGGTCAATGGGGAGGACACCTCTGTGGATGAAATTGGGGAGCACGTCTCTGTGGTACTCAGGAGGACATCTTTGTCATGGACAGTGGCAAGGACATTTTTGTGGTGGACTGTTTAAAAATGTTTCTTGGTGGAAATTGAGGAAAACATACCTGTATAAATACCTAAGTAGAAAAGCATGTGTACTATGTGAGTTAAAGACAACTATTAGAGAGTGAAAACACTAAATGCACATTACTTGTGCAGTTGAGTTAAGATGTGTTCTTTTCATTTTGTTATAAAGAGTGTATTAATAGCCATGCATTGTTCTTTGTTGTGTATACTATGCAAAAATGAGTACCTGTATTGTAGCTAAAATGCATGATACAATGTAAGGCAGTTCCCATAAGTAAAAACACTCAAGGAGAAAAGCATGTGTACTACATGAGTTAAAGAAAACTATTAGAGAGCTGAAAACACAAAATGCATGTTACTTTTGCAGTTTGAGTTAAGAGGTGTACTTTTCATTTTGCTATCAACACTGTATTAGCCAGCCATGCATTTTCCGTTTGGTGGACAGTGGGAAGGACATTCCTCTGCTGAACAGTGTGTATGACATCACTGTGGTAGACACTGGGGAGAATGTCCTTGTGGTGGACAGTGTGGAGGAGGTACCTGTGCTGGACAGTGGGGATGACATATGTGTGCTGGACAGAGGAGAGGATGCCCCTGTTGTAGACAGTGGAAAGGACAGATGTGGGGGACAGTGGGGAGGACATTGCTGTGGGGCACAGGAGGACGCCCCTGTTGTGGCCCATGGGGAGCACATCCCTGTGGTGGATAGTGGGGAGGATGTCCTTGTAGTGGACAGTGGGGAGGATGTTCTTGTGGTGGACAGTGGGAGGACATCTCTGTTGATGACAGTGAAGAGGACGTAAGTATGGTGGACAGTGGGCACGATGTCTTTGTGGTGGACAATATGAATATGTCCCTGTGGTGGACAGTGGGAAGGACATCCCTTTTGTGAACTTTGGGTAATCCATCCCTGTGGTGGACAGCGGAGAGTACGTCCCTGAGGTAAACAGTTGGGAGGGTGTCTTTGTGGTGGACAGTGGAAAGAACCTCCCTGTGTTGGACATTGGGAGGATTTCATTGTAGTGGACAGTGGGAATGACATCCTTGTGGAAAGTGGAGAGGATGATCCTATGGTGCAAAGGAGGATGATACTGTGGTGGACAGTGGGAAGGATGTCCCTGTGTTTAACAGTGGGGAAAACATCACTGTGATGGACAGTGGGGTGGAAGTCTGTGTGTTAAATGATGGGAAGAATGTACCTGTGGTGGACAGTGGGGAGGACATCCTTGTTGTGGACAGTGGAAAGGATATCCTTGTGGTGGATATTGGTGAGGATGTCTCTGTTGTGGACAGTGGGGAGGACGTCCCTGTGGTCGACTGTGGAGAGGACGTACCTGTGGTGGACAATAAGGAGCACGTCCCTAAAATGAACAGTGTGGTGGACTTTCTTGTGGTGGAATGTGAGGATTAAGTTTCTGTGGTGGACAGTGGGTTTGACATCTCTGTGGTACACAGAAGTATGTCCCTGTGGTGGACAGTGGGGAGAATGTCTCTGTGGTGGACAGAGGGAGGACATTCATGTGGTGAGAGGAATTTGGTCATCCCTGGGGTGGACAGTGTGGAGGACATCCCTGTGGTGGACTGTGGAAAAAATCTCTGTGTTGGACAGTGGGGAGGCTGTACTTGTTGTGTACAGGAGGATGTCACTGTGGTGGGTAATGGGGAGAAAATTCTTGAGGTGGACAGTCAGGAGGATGAACTTGTGTTGGAGAGTGGGGAGGATTTCACTGTGGTGGACAATTGGGAGGAGGTACTTATGGACAGTGGGGAAGACGTCTCTGTGTTAGACAGTGTGAGGGCATCCTGTGATGTACAGGAGAATGTCATTTTGGTGAACAGTGGCAAGGATGTCCAAGTGGTGGAGAGTTGAGAGAAAGACTTTATGGTGGACAGTGTGGAGGACGCCCCTGTGATGGACAGTGGGAAGGACATCCCTGTGGCAGATAGTGGGAAGTACGTCACTGTGGTGGACATTGGAAAGGATGTTCATGTGGTGGACATTGGAGAGGACTTCCCTGAGGTGGACAGTGCAGAGGACGTCCCTGTGGCACAAAGGAGGATGTTCCTGTGGTGGACAGTTGGGAGAATGTGACTGTGGTGGACAGTGGAAAAGACATACCTGTGGTGGACAGTGGTGAGGATATCCCAGTGGAGGTCAGTAGAGAGGATGCCCCTTTTGTGGACAGTGAGGAGGACGTCCGTGTGATTGACAGTGAGGAGAACATACATATGGTGGACAGTGGGGAGGATGATTTTGGGGTGGACAGTGGGGAGTATGTCCCTATGGTTATCAGTGGGGAGGACGTCCCTGAGGTGGACACTGGGGACGATTTCATTGTGGTGGACAGTGAGGAGAATATCCCGGTGGTGGACAGTGGGGAGATTGTCCTTATGGTGGACAGTGGGAGGATGTCCCTGTGTTGCACTTGAGGACAACACTGTGTTGAACAGTGGGGAGGACATCCTAGATGTGGACATTTAGGAGAATATTTCTGTGTTGAACAGTTTTAAGGACATCTTTGTCTTGGACAGTGAAGAGGAATTTTTGTGGTGGTAAGTGGGTAGGAGGCCACTGTGGTGATCAGTGGGGAGAATGTTTCTGTGGTGGACAGTGGGGAGGACATTTATGTGGTGGACATTGGGGAGGATGTCACTGTGTTGGACAGTGGGGAGGATGTCACTCTGGTGGGCAGTGGGGAGGAATTCAATTGGATTGCCAGTGCAGAGGACATCCCTGTGTTGGACAGTGGGGAGGACATGCCTGTGGTGGGCTGTGGGGAGGAAGAAATATGGTGGCATTTAGGAAGATGTCTCTTTGGTGGACAGTGGAAAGGCTGTCTTTGTGGTGGACATTGGGGAGGATGACCCTGTGCTGGACAGTGGGAAGGACATCCCTGTTTTACACAAGAGATGTTCCCTGTGGTGGACAGTGGGGAGGAGGTCCTTGTGGTAGACTGTGGGGAGGATGTTATTGTGGTGGACATTGGGGAGGACATTCCTGTGATGGAAAGTGTAAAGGACATCCCAGTGGGGGACAGTGGGAAGTACGTCACTGTGGTGGACAGTGGAGAGGACCTCACTGTTTTGGAAATTGGGGAGGACGTCCCTGTTGTGGACTGTGTGGAGGATGTCTCTGTCATGGATAGTGGGGAGGATGTTCATGTATTGGACATTGGAGATGACTTTCCTTTGGTGGACAGTGTAGAGGATGTCTCTGTGGTAAACATTTGGGAGGATGTCCCTGTGGTGGAGAGTGGAAAGACATCCCTGTGGTAGACAGTTGGAAGGATGTTGCTGTGTTGGACAGTGAAATTGAAGTCCTGGTGGTGCACAGGAGGACGTACCTGTGGAGGACAGTGGGAAGGAAGTAACTTTGGAAAACATTGGGGAGGATGTCCCTAAGATGGACTGTGGGAAGGAGGTCCCTGTGGTGTACAGTGGGGAGGAGGTTTCTGGGGTGGGCTCTGGGGTGGATATTTCTGTGGTACACAGGAGGACATCACAGTGGCAGACAGTGGAAAGAATATCCCTGTGGTGGATAGTATTGAAAACATCTCTGTGGTGAACAGTGGGAAGGATATCCCTGTGGTGGACAGTAGGGAGGAAGTCCTTGTGGTGGACAGTGGAAAGGACGTCCCTGTAGTTGACTGTTGAGAGGATGTTTCTGTGGTGGACACTGGGAAGTACAGGCTTGTTTTGGACAGTGAGGAGGATGTTCCTGTGGTGAACAGTGGTGAGGATATCCCTTTGGAGGTCCGTGGGAAGGACACCACTTGGTGGACAGTGGGGAGGACAACCTTGTGTTTGACAGTGAGGAGTACATATGTATGGTGGACAGTGGGAAGGATGTATTTGGGGTGGACAGTGGGGAGTATTTTGTTATAATGAAGAGTGGAGAGGACATCCCTGTGATGGACAGTGAAGAGGAGGTACCTGTGGTAGACAGTGGGGAGGATGTCCCTGTATTGGACAGTGGGGAAAATTTCACTGTGGTGGACACTGGGGAGGATGATCCTCTGGTAGACAGTTGAGAGGACATCTCTGTAGTGAACAGTGAGAAGGATGTCCCTGTAATGGACAGGGGAGATTGTCCTGTGTTGGACAGTGGCAAGGACGTTTCTGTGCTGGCAGTTGGTAGGATTTCACTGCGGTGGACTGTTGGAAGAAGGTCCTTGTGGACAGTGGGAAGGACATCTCTGTGTTAGACAGTGCAAGCACGTCCTGTGATGCAAAGGAGAATGTCATTTTGGTGGACAGTGGGGAGGGTGTCCATGTGGTAGACAGTGGGGAGAAAGACCCTATGGTAGACAGTGGGGAGGATGCCCCTGTAGTGGACAGTGAAATGGACACCCCTGTTGTACACAGAATGACTTCCCTGAGGTGGATATTGTGGAGGATATTTCTGTGGTGTACAGAGGAAATGATGTCTCTGTGGTGGACATTGAAAAGAGCATACCTGTGGTGGACAGTGGAGAGGATGTCTCTGTCATGGACAGTTGGGAGGAAGTGGTGGACAGTGGAGAGGAATTCCCTGTGGTGGACAGTGTAGAGGATGTACCTCTGGTACACAGGAAGATGTTCCTGTGGTGGACAGTAGTGAGGATGTCCCTGTGGTGGACAGTGGAAAGGATATCCCTTTGGTGGAGAGTTGGGAGGACCTCCCTGTGATGGGTAGTGGGGAGGAGGTTTCTGGGGTGGACACTAGAAAGAACATCCCAGTGGTGGACATTGGGGAGGACATCTCTGTTTTACAGAGTGAAAAGGACATCATTGAGGTGCACAGGAGGACATACTTGTGGTGGACAGTTGGGAGGACTTAATTGTGGTAGTCAATGGGGAGGATATCCATGTGATGGAGAGTGAGGAGGAAGTAATTGTGGTAGTAATTGAAGAGGACATAACTGTTGTGGACACTGGGAAGGACATCTCTGTGGTGGACCCTGTGGAGGATGTCCCTCTGATGGACACCAAAGAGGATGTCCATGTTTTGGACAGTAAGTAGGATGTTCCAGAGGTGGACAGTGGGGAGAAATTTCCTGTTGTGAATAGTGTGGAGTACATCCCTGTGGTGGACACTGGGAATGATGTCCCTGTGGTGGACACTGGATAGTACTTCCCTGTTGTATACAGTGAGGAGGACATCACTGTGGTGAACAGTGGTGAAAAATTCACTGTGGTGGACAGTGGGGAGGATATCCTTGTGGAGGGCAGTGAGGTGGAGTCCCTTAGGTAAACAGTGTGGAGGACTTCCTTTGGTGGACAGTGGGGAGGACATTTCTGTGGTGCAGAGTGGGAAGGATGTCCCTGTGGTGGACAGTGAAAAGTAATTCACCATGGTGGACAGTGGGGAGGACATCCATATGGTCAATAGTGGAGAGGACATCTCTGTGGTGGAGAGTTGAAGGACATTGCTGTGGAGCACATGAGAAGGTTTCTGTGAAGGAGAGTGGGGAGGAAATCCCTGTGGTAAACAGTGGGGAGGATATCCCTGTGGTGGACCGTGAGGTGGGTGTCACTTATGTAAACAGGGTGGGGACTTCTTTCTGGTGGACTGTGAGGAGGATGTTCCTGTGGTGGACAGTGGGGAGGATTTCCATCTGGTGGACAGTGTGGAGAAAATCATTGTTGTGAACAGTGGGAAGGACATTTCTGTGGTGGACATTGGGGAGGATTTCAGTGGGGTGGACAGTGGGAGAATGTCCAGTGGTGAACAGTGGGGAGAACTCTCCTGTGGTGCATGAGAAGATACCCCTGTGGTGGACAAAAAGGAGGATGTTACTGTTTTGGACAGTATGGAGGACATCTTTGTTGAGGATAGTGAGAAGGGCATCCCTGTGGTAGACAGTGGGAAGGATGTCCCTATTGTGGACAGTGGGGAGGATATCCCTGTAGTGGACACTGGGGAAGACGTCTTTGTGGTAGACAGTAATGAGGACATCCCTGAATGGACAGTGGGGAGGACATCCTGGTGGTGGACAGTGGAAAGGATGTCCCTTTGGTGGAAAATGGAAAAGACTTCTGTGTTGTGGAATGTAAGGAGGACATTCTTGTGGTGGACAGTGTAAAGGGCATCTCTGGTTGACAGTGGGGAGGACATCCCTGTGGTGGACAGTGATGTGGGTGTCCCTTAGGTAAACAGTGTGTTGGACTTCCTTCTGATGGATAGTGAGGAGGACATCCCTGTGGTGGACAGTTGGGAGGAGTTTCCTCTTTTGGACAGTGTAGAGGAAATCACTATGGTAGACAGTGGAAAAGACATCCCTGTGGTGAAGTGTGGGAAGGATTTCAGTGGTGTGGGTAGTGAAGGGGACGTCCCTTTGGTGAACAATAAGGAGGATGTCATTGTGGTGGACAGTGGGGAGGATGTTCCTGTGGTGGACAATGGGAGTATTTCAGTGGGGTTGACACCGAAGTGGATATCCTTGTGGTAGACAGTGGGGAGGAAGTTCTTGTGTTGCACAGAAATATGTCACTTTGGTGGACAATAAAGAGGGCGTCCCTGTGCTGTACAGTTGGGAGGACATCCCTGTGGTGGACAGTATGTCCCTGTAGTGGATAGTGGGAATGGCATCCTTATTGTATACAGTGAGGATAAAATCTCTGTTGGTGACAGTGGCAAGTACACCCCAGTGGTGAACAGTATGGAGGAGATCCCTGTGGTGCATTGTGTGAAGGACATCCCAGTTGTACACATTGAAAGGATATCCTGGTGGTGGACAGTGAGGTAGGTGTCTTTTACATAAACAGTGTGGAGCACTTTGGTGGACAGTGAGGAGAAAATCCCTGTGGCGTACAGTGGGGAGGACTTCCTTCTGGTGGAGAATGAGGAGCATTCCCTGTTGTAGAAGGTGGGAATGATATCCCGGTGGTGGTTAGTGGGGAGGATTTCAGTGGGGGGACAATGGAGAGGATGTCCTTGTGGTGGATAGTTGGGAAAATGTTCCTGTGGTGCACAGAAGGACTTTCCTGTGGTGGAAAATATGGAGGATGTCCCTGTGGTCAACAGTGTGGAGGAAGTCCCTGTGGTAGACAGTGGGGAGGATGTTACTGAGGTGGACTTGGGGAAGATGTCCCTGTGGTGGATGTTGGGGAAGACGTACCTGTGGTGGAAAATGGGAAGGATATCTCTGTGGTGGACACTGGGGTGGATGTTTCTTTGGTGGACATTGGGGCAGAAGTCCCTGTGGTGGACAGTAAAAAGGATGTGCCAGTAGTGTACAGTGGAAAGAACTTCCTTGTTGTGGACAGTGAAGAGGACATATGGTAGACAGTGGGGTGGATGTCTCTGTGTTGGAT
This sequence comes from Arvicanthis niloticus, assembly GCF_011762505.2. Classification (NCBI taxonomy): domain Eukaryota; kingdom Metazoa; phylum Chordata; class Mammalia; order Rodentia; family Muridae; genus Arvicanthis; species Arvicanthis niloticus. The sequence continues at coordinate 946,295 of NC_047675.1, read as the reverse complement.
AGTGGGAATAAAATAACTTTGGTGGACAGTGGAGAGGACGTCCTTGTGGTAGACAATAAGGAGGATGTCCTTGTGGTAAACAGTGGGGAGGATATTCCCGTGGTGCACAGGAGGATGACATTGTGGTGGACAGTATGGTAGACATCCCTGTGGTGGACAGTTATGAGGATATCCCTGTGGTGAACAATAGCAAGGACATCTCTGTCTTGGACAGTGTGGAGGAAGTCCTTGTGGTGGTCAGTAAGGAAGACACTCCTGTGGTGGACCATGGGGAGAACGACCCTGTGGTACACAGGAGTATGTCCCTTTGGTGGACCATGTGGAGGATGTCCCTGTGCTTTACAGTGTGGAGGACCTCCTTGTGTTGGACAGTGAAAAGTACATATCTGTGGTGGACAGTGTGGAAAATGTCCCTGTGGTGGACAGTGGGAATGTTTCTTCTGTGGTGGACATTAGGGAAGACATCACTGTGCTGTACAGGATTAAGTCCTCATGGTGGACCATGGGGAGGTAGTTGCTGTGTTTTGCAGTGGGGAGGACATCTCTTTGGTTGACAGTGTGGAGTATGTCCCTGTGGTGGTCAATGGAAAGGAGACCTCTGTGAAGGAATGTGGGGAGGATGTCTCTGTGGTACACAGGAGGATGATTTGTGGTGGACAGTGACGAGGACATCATTGTGGTGGACAGTGGGGAGGATGATTCTGTGGTGGAATGTGAGGAGGTTGTACCCGGTATAAATACCAAAGGAGAAAAGCATGTGTACTACGTGAGTTAAAGACAACTATCAGAGAGAGAAAAACAATAAATGCACATTACTTTTGAAGTTTGAGTTAAAATGCGTACTTTGATTTTGATATATACACTGTAGTAGCCGGCCAAGCAGTGTGTTTTGTTTTGTATACTATGTACAAATAAGTACCTGTATTGCAGCTAAAATGAATGATACAATGAAAGTCAGTACCTGTCTGTATAAATACCCAAGGAGAAAAGCATGTGTAGTATGTGCTTAAGGACAACTGTTAGAGAGCTGAAACACTAAATGCACAATACTTGTGCAGTTTGTGTTAAGACGTGTTGTTTTGATTTTGTTATTAACACTGTAGTAGTCAGCCAAGCATTGTTCATTTTTCTGTATACCATGTACAAATAAGTACCTGTATTCGAGCTAAAATGCATGATACAATGTAAGGCCATTCCTGTCTGTAAAAATACCCAAGGAGAAACGAATGTGTACAACCTGAGTTAAAGACAACCATTAGAGAGCTGAAAACAGTAAATGCACGTTACTGGTGCATTTTATGTTTGAGTTAAAACGTGTTGTTTTGATTTTGGTATAAACAGTGTATTAGCCAGCCATGCATTGTCCATTTGGTGGACAGTAGGAAGGACATTCCTGTGGTGGACAGTGGGTATGACGTCCCTGTGTTGGACAATGGGTATGACTTTCCTGTAGTAAAATGTGGGGAGGATGTCTCTGTGGTGGACAGTGGAAAGAACATCTGTGATTGACAGTGGGGAGGATGTCACTGTGGGGCACAGGAGAAGGTCTCTGTGTTAGACAGTGGAAACAATGTCACTATGGTGGACTGTGGGGAGGACATCCCTGTGGTAAACAGTGGGGAGGATATCCCTGTGCTTGACAGAGAGGTGGGTGTCATTTATGTAAACAGTGTGGAGGAATTCCCTGTGGTGTACAGTGAGGAAGACGTCCCTGTGGTGGACACTGGGGAGATCCTCCTTCTGGTGGACAGTGAGAAGGGCATCACTGTGGTGGACAGTGCTTAGGACATCTTTGTTGAGGACAGTGAGGAGGATGTCCCTGTGGTAGACAGTGGGTATGACGTCCCTGTGTTGGACAATGGGTATGACTTTCCTGTAGTAAAATGTGGGGAGGATGTCACCGTGGTGGATACTGGGGAGGATGCTCCTTTGGAGGACATTTAGGATGAAGTCCCTGATTGGACAGTGGGAAGAACTTCCATGTTTAGAAAATTGAGGAGCACATCACTGTGTTGGACATTTGGGAAGATGTCCTTCTGGTGGGCAGTGAGGAGGACATCCTTGTGGTGGACAGTGGGGAGGACGTTTCTGTGGTGGACAGTGAGTAGGACATCTCTGTCATGCACTGTGAGGAGGATGTCCCTGTGGTGGACAGTAGGGAGGATGCCCCTGTGGTGGACAGTTGAAAAAATATTTCAGTGGTGGTCAATGGGGAGGATGCCACTGTCATGGACAGTGGAAAGGTCATTTCTTTGGTGGAGAGTGGAGAAAATGTGTCTGTGGTGGACAGTGGGGAGGACTTACCTGTGCTGGACAGTGATGAGGAAGTCTGTAAACTGGACAGTGGGGAGGACTTCCTTGTGGTAGACTGTGGGAAGAACATTTCTGTGGTTAACAGTGGGGTGGATGTCTTTGTGATACACAGGAGGATGTCCCTGTGTTGGACAGTGTGGAGAATGTCCCTGTGGTGGTAAGTGGGAAGGATGTCCCTGTGGTGGAGAGTGAGGAGGATGGGCCTATGCTGGACAGTGTGGAGGACGTCACTGTGGCAGACAGTGGAAAGGACATCTCTGTGCTGAAAAATGGGGAGGAAATAATTGTGTTGTATATGAGGATGTCCCTGTGGTGGACAGTGGGTAGGACATCCCTGTTGTCGACAGGGAGGAGGATGTATGTGTGGTGAACATTGTGGAGAACATACCTGTGGTGGACAGTGGAAAAGACATTTCTGTGTTGAACACTGGAGAGGATGTCCCTCTGTTGGACACTGGGGAGAAAGTCCCTGTGGTGGACTGAAAGGAGGACGTCCCAGAAGTGGACAGTGGGGAGGACTTCCTTGTTGTGGACAGTGACGATTATGTCCCTGTGGTGGACAGTAGGGAGGAAGAGTCTTTGGTGGACAATGGGGAGGATGTCCCTGTGGTGCACATGAGAATGACACTGTGGTGGACAGTGGGAAGGACATTTCTGTGATGGACATTGGAGCGGACGTTTTGGTGGTGGTCAGTGGGGAGGACGCCATTGTGATGAACAATGGAAAAGACTTTTTTGGTGGACAGTGAGGAGGACATATCTGTGCTGGAAAGTGGGGAAGACGTCCCTTATGTTGACAGTGGAAAAGATATCTATTGTGGACAGTGGGTGGATGTTGCTGTTGGGCACAGGAGCTGTCCCTGTTGTCAAGAGTGGGGAGGATGTCCCTGTGGTGGACGGGGGAAGGATGTCCCTGTGGTAGACAGTAAGTTGGGTCTACCTTAACTAAACAGTGTAGTGGACTTCCTGCTGGGAGACAGTGAAAAGGACGTCTCTATGGTAGACAGTGCCGAGGATATCTTCGTCATCAACAGTGAGGAGGATGTCCTTGTGGAGGACAGTGGGGAGGACTCTCCTTGGGTGGACAGTATGGAAGATGTCCCTGTTGTGGACAGTAAAGAGGATATCTCTGTGGTGGACAGTGAGAAGGACATCTCTGTGGTGGACAGTGGAGAGGACGTTCCTGTGGTGGACAATGGTAAGGATATCTTTGTTGAGGTCAGTGGGGAGGATGCCCCTTTGGTGGACAGTGGAGAGGATGTCCCTGTAGTGGACAGTGTGTCGACAAGTGTGTAGGATGTTTCTGTCATTGACAGTGGAAAAGATGTCCCTGTGTTGGACAGTGGGGAGGATGTCCCTGTGGTGGACAGTGGGGAGGAATTCACTGTGGTGGACATTAGAGAGGACATACTTGTGGTGAGCAGCGCTAAGAACAACCCTGTGGTTGTCAGTAGGGAGGACATTACTCTGGTGGACAGTTGTGAGGACATCTCTGTGGTGCAGAGTGAGGAGGAGATCTCTTTGGTGGAATGTTGACAGGATTTCCTTGTGATGCACAGTGGGGAGGGCGTCCCTGTGGTGAACAGTGAGGAGATGGTTTCTGTTCTGGTCAATAGGGAAGACACCAGTGTGATGGACAGAGGGGAGAAAGTTTCTTTGGTGGACAGTGGATAGCATGTTTCTGTGGTGGACTTTGGGGAGGATGTCCCTTTGGTGCACTGAGGATGACACTGTGGTGGACTGTTGGGAGGATGTCCATGTGGTAGACAGTGGGAAGGATGTCCTTGTGGTAATAGTGGAGAGGACATCTCTGTCTTGGACAGTGTGGAGAATGTCATTGTTGTGGTCAATGGGGAGGACACCACTGTGGTTGACAGTGGGAAGGATGTTTGTGTGGTACACAGTAGTACATCCCTGTGGTGAACAGTGTGTAGAACATCCCTGTGGTTTACAGTGTAGAGGACATCACTGTCCTAAACAGAGGGAAGGACATACCTGTGCTGGACATTGTGGAGGATGATGCTTTGGTGTATAGTGTGGAGGATGTCCCTGTGGTGGTCAATGGGGAGGACTCCCCTGTGGAGGAATGTGGGGAGGAGTTCTCTGTGATTTACAGGAGGAAGTTTTTGTGGTATAAAGTTTGTAGTAGCAGCCAAGTATTTTGCTTTGTTTTGTATACCATGTACAAATAAGTACCTGTATTGCAGCTAAAACGCATGATACAATGTAAGGGATTACCCATCTGTATAAATACCCAAAAAGAATGTCCTGGTTGTGGACAGTGAGAAGGAGATTCTTTGGGTGGACAGTGGAAAGGACATCCTTGTGGTTTACAGTGAGGAGGATGTCCCTGTGTTGGACAGAGGGAAAGATTTCAATAGGGTGGCCAGTGGGTAGGAAATCCTTGTGGAGGACAGTGGGAGGACATTCCTGTGGTGCACAGGAGGACGACTCTGTGGTGGACAATAAAGAGTACAATAAAGAGGATGTCCCTTTGTTGGGCAGTGTGGACAACATCTCCATGGTCGACAGTGAGGAGAACATCCCTGTGGTGGACAGTAGGGAGGACATCACTGTGGTGGACAGTTAAGAGAATGTCCCTGTGGTGGACAGTGTACCAAATATCCCTGTGGTGGACAGTGAGGTCATCCCTGTGGTGGACATTTAGGAGGACGTATTTGTGGTAGACATTGGGAAGGATGTATCTCTGGTGGACACTGGGAATGACATATCTATGATGGGCACTGGGGAGGATGTCCTTCTGGTGGACACTAAGAAGGACATCCCTGTAGTGGACATTAAGAACCATGTCCCAGATTTTGACAGTGTGGAAGACTTCCCTTTTGTGGACAATGAAGAAGATGTCCCTGTGGGGGACAGTGGGAAGGACATGCCTGTGGTGGACAGTGGGGAGGACTTCCTTGTTGTATACAGTGAGGAGGACAGCCCTGTGGTGGACAGTTGGGAGGACACCCATTTGCTAGACAGTGGGAAGGAGGTCCTTGTGGTGGACTGTGGGGAGGATGTTTTTATGGTAAACAGTGGGGAGGATATCCCTGTGGTAGACAGTGAGGTGGCTTTCCCTTGCGTAAACAGTGTGGAGGACTTCCCTCTGAAGGACAGTGGGGAGGACGTTTCTGTTGTGGAGAATGGGAAAGATGTCCCTTTTGTGGACATAGGTGAGGAGGTCCCTATGGTGGACAATGGGGTGAAAATCACTGTGGTGGACAGTGAGGATAATGTCTATGTGGTGGGAAGTTGGGAGGAGGTCCCTGTGGTGTACAGTGAGGAAGACCTCACTGTGGTATACACTCAAGAGAACTTTTTGTTGTGAACAGTGCAGAGGACGTTTCTATAGTGGTCAATTTGGAAAATGCCACTATGAAGGACAATTGGGAAGATGTTTCTTTGGAGGACAGTGGGGGAGGATATTGCTTTGGTGGACAGTAGGGAGGATGTTTCTCTGGTGGTGTGGTGGACATTGTGAAGCATGTACCACTGCTGGACATTGGGGAGGACATCCTTGTTTTGAACAGTGGGGAGGAAGTCATTGTGGTGGACAGTGGGTATGATGTCCTTGTGGTGGACAGTGTGGAGGACTTTCACTGTGGTTAACAGTGAGAAGGACATAATTTTAGTGGACAGTGGGAAGGATTTTATTTGGTGGACAATGGAAAGCCTGTCCTTGTGGTGGACAGTGGGGAGGCCATCCCTGCTTTGGACAGTGGGTAGGCTGTCCCTTTGGTGGAGAGTGTGGAGGACATCCCTGAGGTAAACAGTTGAAAGGACATTCCTGTGGTGGACATTGAAAAGGACGTGCCTGTGGTGGACAGTGGGGAGGATTTCACAGTAGTGGACAGTGGGGAGGACATTTTTGTAGACATTGAAGAGGATGTTCCTATGAGACATAAGAGGATGATCCTGTGGTAGACACTTTGAAGGATGTCCCTGTGGTGGAGAGTGAGGAGGAGATCTCTGTGGTGGACAATGGAGAGGACATCACTGTTGTGAGCAGCAGAATGTCCTGTGGTGCACAGTGGAGAGGATGTGCATTTGGTGAAGTGTGGGAAGGATGTCCCTTTGGTGGACAGGGGGGAGGATGTCCCTGTGGAAGACAGTGGTAAGGACATCCTTGTGGTACACAGGAGGACAGTAAGTAGGATATCCCAGAGGTGGACAGTGGGGAGGACTTCACTGTTGTGGACAGTGAGGATGACATCCCTGTCATGGAAAATGGGGAGGACATTCCTGTGGTGGACAGTTGGGAGGATTTCCTGTTGCATCTAGTGAGGTGGACATCTTTGTGTTGACAGTGGGGAGGAGGTCTCTGGTGGACTGTGGGGAGGATATCCCTGTGTTAAACAGTGAAGAAGATATCACTGAGTTGGACTGTGAGGTAATGGTCTTTTATGTAAAAAGTTTGGAGGGCTTCCCTCTGGTGGACAGTGGTAAGGACAATTCTGTGGTGGACAGTGGGAAGGATGTCTCTGTGGTGGACTGTGGGGGGGATTCATTGTGGTAGACAGTGGAGAGTTACACCTTGTGTTGGGCAGTGTGGATGATGTCCCTGTGGTGGACAGTGATGTAGGTGTCCCTTAGGTAAACAGTGTGTAAGACTTCACTCTGGTGGACAGTGAGAAAATGTCCCTGTGGTGGACAGTGGCAAGGATTTCCCTGTGATGGACAGTGGGAAGAACATTGCTGTGGGGCACTTGAGAATGTCCCTGTTGTGGAGAGTGGAGATGAAATCCCTGTGATAAACAGTGGGTAGGATATCCCTGTGGTGGACAGTGAGGTATGTGTCTCTAATGTGAACAGGGTGGAGGACTTTTTTCTGGTGGACAGTGAGGAGGATGTCCCTGTGGTGGACAGTGGGGAGGACTTCCGTCTGGTGGACAGTGAGGAGGAAATCATTGTTGTGGACAGTGGGAAGGATATTCCTGTGGTGGACAGTGGAAAGGATTTCAGTGGTGTGGACAATGGGGAGGATGTTCTTGTGGTGGATAGTGGGGAGAACTTTCCTGTTGTGCACAGGAAGATATCCCTGTGATGGACAAAAGGAAGGACGTCCCTTTGGAGTACAGTGTGGAGGACATCTTTGTTGAAAACAGTGAGAAGGACGTCCCTGTAGTAGACATTGGGGAGGATGTCACTGTGGTAGATAGTGGGGATGGTATCCCTGTGGTGGACACTGGGAAAGTCATCTCTGTGGTTGACAATAAGGAGGACATCCCTGAATGAATAGTGGGTAGGACTTCCCAGTTGAGGACAGTGAGGAGGATGTCCCTGTGGTTGACCGTGGGGAGGACATCCCTGTTGTAGACAGTAATGTGGGTGTCTCTTAGGTAAACAGTGTGTAGGACTTCTTTCTGGTGGACAGTGAGGAGGTCATTCCTGTGTTGGACAGTTGGAAGGACTTCCCACTTTTGGACAGTGAAGAAGAAATCATTGTGGTGAACAGTGGGGAGGATGTCACTGTAGTGGACAGTGGGAAGGATTTCAGTTGGTCAGGCAGTGAAGAGGATGTCAATTTGGTGAACAATAAGAAGGACATCATTGTGGTGGACAGTAGGGACGATGTCCCTGTGGTGGACAATGAGAATATTTCAGTGGGGTGGACACTGAAGTAGACATCATTGTGGTGGACAGTAAGAAGTAAGTTCCTGTGTTGCACAGACAGATGTCACTTTGACAATAAAGAGGATGTCCTTGTGCTATACAGTTGGGAGGACATCCCTGTGGTTGATAGTGAAAAGGACTACCCTATTGTATACAGTGAGGATGAAATTCCTGTGGTTGACAGTGGGGAGGACACCACTGTGTTGAACAGTGTGAAGGAGATCCCTGTGGTTGATTGTATGGAGGATGTCCCAGTTGTAAACAGTGGGGAGGATATACCTATGGTGGACAGTGAGGTAGGTGTCTTTATTTAAACCGTGTGTAGTACTTTTCTTTGGTGGACAGTGAGGAGGATGTCCCTGTGGTTAAAAGTGGGGAGGACTTTCTTCTGGGGGACAATGAGGAAGATATCCCTGTGGTGGACAGTGGGAATGACATCCCTGTGGTGAACACTGGAAAGGATTTCAGTGGGGTGGACATTGGGGAGGACGTCCTTGTGGTGGATAGTTGGGAGAACATTCCTGTGGTGCACAGGAGGATGTCCCTGTAGTGGACAATAAGGAGGATGTCCCTGTGGTGGACAGTGTATAGGAAGTCCCTGTGGTACAGAGTGAAGAGGACGTTCTTGCAGGGAACATTGGGGAGGATGTCCCTCTGACGGACAGTGGGGAGGAAATCCATGTGGTGGACATTTGCAAAGACATACTTGTGGTGGACAGTGGGAAGGACATCTCTGTGGTGGACACTGGGTTTGATGTTTCTCTGGTAGACAAGGGGAATGAAGTCCCTGTGGTGGACAGTAAGTAGAACGTCCCAGTATTTGACATTGGAAAGTACTTCCTTGTTGTGGACAGTGAGGAGGACATCACTTTGGTAGACAATGGGGAGGACATCCCTGTGGTGGACAGTGCTAAGGACTTCCCTGTTGTATACAGTGAGGAGGACATCCCAGTGATAAACAGTGGGATGGACGTTTCTGTGTTGGATAGTAAGGAGGACATCCCAGTGGTAAACAGTGGGATGGAAGTTTCTGTGTTGGCTAGTAAGAATAACATACCTGTGGTAGACAGTGGGAAGGACGTCCCTGTTGTACACAATAAGGAGGACATCCTTGTGGTGGACAGTGGGCAAGATGTCCCTCTGGTGCACAGGAGGATGACACTGTGTTGGATAGTGGGGAGGATGTCCCTGTGGTGGACAGTGAAGAGGATGTCCCTGTGGTGAACAGTAGCAAGGACATCTCTGTCTTCTACAGTGTGGAGGAAGTCCTTGTGGTGGTCAGTAAGGAAGACACCCCTGTAGTGGACCGTGGGGAGGACTACCCTGTGGTAGACAGGAGTATGTCCCTGTGGTGCACCTTGTGGAGGATGTCCCTGTGGTTTACAGTGTGGAGGACCTCCCTGTGCTGAACAGTGAGGAGGACATACCTGTTGTGGACAGTGTAGAGGATGTCCCTGTGGTGGACAGTGGGGAGGATTCTTCTGTGTGGACAGTGGGGAGGACACCACTATGGTGCAAGGGATTAAGTCTTTGTGGTCTACAGTGGAGAGGACATCTCTTTGGTGGACAGTGTGGAGTATGTCCCTGTGGTGGTCAATGTAAAGGATGCCTCTGTGGAGGAAAGAGTGAAGGACATTACTGTGATACACAGGAGGATGTCTTTGTGGTCGACAGTGGTGAGGATGTCTTTGTGTTAGACAGAGGGGAGGACGTCTTTGGTGTGGACAGTGAAAATATGTCCCTGTGGTGGACTGTCAAAAATATCCCTGTGGTGGGCAGTAGAAAGGACATCACCATAGTGGACAGTAGGGAGGACATCTCTGTGGTGGACAGTGAGAAACACATCACTTTGGTGGAGAATGCAGAGGATGTTCCGCTGGTGGACAGTGGGGAGGACTTCCCAGTGGTGAACAGTGGGGAGAACATTTCTGTGGTGGACAGTGCTGTGGATGTCTTTGTGATACACAGGAGGACATCCTTGTGGTGGAAAGTGTGGAGAATGTCCCTGTGGTTGTAAGTGGGAAGGATATCTCTGTGGTGGACAGTGGGAAGGACGTTTCTGTGATAAACAGTGGAGTGAACGTTTCTGTGGTGGTCATTGGGGAGGACGCCACTGTGCTGGACAGTGGAAAGGACATTTTTTGGTCCACATTGGGGAAGACGTTTCTGTGGTGTACAGTGGGGAGGATATATCTGTGCTGGAAAGTGGGGACGACGTCCCTATTGTTGACAGTGGAAAAGTCATCTATTGGAGACAGTGGGTGGACGTTGCTGTGGGGCACAAGAGTTTGTCCCTGTGGTGAACAGTGGGGAGGATGTCCCTGTGGTGGACAGTGGTGAGGCTATCCCTGTGGTGGACAGTGACTTGGGTCTACCTTAGGTAAACAGTGCAGATAGACAGTGGAGATAATGTTCTTGTGGTGGACAATGGGGAAGAGGTTATGGTAGTTACTGTAGTTCACAGGAGGTTGTCCCTGTGGTGGATAATAAGTAGGATGTCCTTGTGGTGGACAGTGGTTAGGACATCTTTGTCATCAACAGTGAGGAGGACGTCCCTGTGGTGGACATTGGGGAGGACGTCCCTGTTGTGGACCGTGGATGCCCCTCTGGTGGACACTGTGGTTCATGTTCCTGTGGTGGACAGTCAAAAGGATGTCCTCGTAGTGGACCACAGTGAGGGTATCTCTATGGTGGACAGTGAGAAGGACATACCTGTGGTGTTGTGGTGGACAGTGGGGTGGATGTTTCTGTGGTGGACAGTGGGGAGGAAGTTCCTAAGGTGGACAGTCGGGAGGAGTTTTGTGTGGTGGACAGTGGGGAGAACATTTCAATGGTAGACATTGGGGAAGACATCTCTGTATACAGAAGAGGACGTCCCTGTGGTGGACAGTGGGAAGAATTTCTCTTTTTTAGCAAGAGGGGAGAACATCCTTGTTGTGTTCTGAGGGGAGGATGTTCCTAAGGTGGCCAGTGGGGAGGACTTCCCTTTGGTGGACAGTGCAAAAAATATTTCGATGGTAGACAGTGGGCAGGACATCTTTGTGTTACACAGGAGGACGTCCCTGTGGTGTCCAGTGGGAAGAATGTTCCTTTTTTAGACAGAGAGGAGAATGTCCCTGTGGTGGACAGTAGGAAGGATGTCACTGTGGTGGACAGTGGGAAGAATGTCACTGTGGTGGACTCTGAGGAGAATGTCCCTGTGGTGGATAGTGGGGAGGATATTTCTATGGTGGATAGTGGAAAGGATATTTCTGTGGTGGACTGTGGATATGATATCCCTGTGATGTACAGTGGGGAGGATGTCTTTTTGGTGGACAAAGTGAATGATATCTCTTTGGTTGACAGTGGCTATGATGGCCCTGTGGTGGACAGTGAAGAGGATGTTTCTCTGGTAAACACTGGGGAGGGTGTTTCTCTGGTGGACAGTAAGAAGGATGTCCCTTATCTAGACAGTGGGGAGGACTTCCCTCTTGTGCACAGTGAAAATTATGTACTTGTGGTGGACAGTGGAGAAGACATCCATCTGGTGGATCATATTGAGGACTTCCTTGTTGTATACAGTGTGGATGACATCCCTGTTGTTGACAGTGGCAAGGACACCCCTGTGGTGGACAGTGGAGAGGTCCTTGTGGTTGACTGTGTGGAGGAGGTCCCTGTTGAAAACAGTGGGGAGGATATCTCTGTTGTGGTCAGTGAGGTAGGTTTCTTTTATGTAAACAGTGTGGAGGACTTTCCTTTGGTGGAGAGTGAGGAGGAATTCCCTGTGGTGAACAGTTGGGAGGACTTCCTTCTTGTGGACAATGAGGAATAATTCCTGTCATGGACAGTGCGGCAAATGTTCTTGTGGTGGACAGTGGGGAGAATGTTCCTGTGGTGCACAGGAGGACATCCTTGTGGTGGACAATAAGGAAGACAACACTGTGTTGGACAGTGTGGAGGAAGCCCCTGTGGTAGACAGTGGGGAGGATGTCCCTGAGATGGACATTGGGGATGATGCTTCTGTGGTGGACAGTCGGGAGGATGACTTTGTGGTGGATATTGTGGAGGACGTTTCTGTGGTGGACAGTGGGGAGAATGTCCATGTGGTGGACATTGGGGAAGAGGTACCTGTGGTGGTCATTGGGAAGAACATCTTTGTGGTGGACACTGTGGAGGATATTTCTCTGGTGGACACTGGGAATTCCCAGTGGTGGACAATAAAAAGGACGTCACAGAGGTGGTTAGTGGAAAGGACTTCCTTGTTGTGGACTGTGAGAATGATGTCACTGTGGTGGACAGTGGGAAGGACATCCACGTGGTAGACAGTGGGGAGGATTTACCTGTTGTATATAGTGAGGGGGACATCCCTGTGGTGGACAATGGGGTGGACGTCTGTGTTTGATGGTGGGAATAACATACCTGAGAAGGACAATGGGGAGGATGTCCCTATGGTAGAAAATATGGAGGATGTCCCTGTGACAGACAGTGGGGAGGACGTCACTTTGGTGCACAGGTAACACTCTGATGGACAGTGGGGAGGACATCCCTGTGTTGGAAAATGAAGAGAATATTCTTGTGGTGAACAGTAGGGAGGACAACACTGTCTTGGACAGTGTGGAGGAAGTGCTTGTGGTGGTCCATATGGAAGACACACCTATGGTGGACAGTGTGAAGGAAGTTCCTGTGGTTTACAATTTGGAGGACCTTACTTTGCAGGACAGTGAAGAGGACATAAGTCTATTGGACAATATGGAGGATGTCCCTGTCGTGGACAGTTGGGAAGATTCTTCTGTGGTGAACAGTGGGGGAGACATCACAGTGGTGCACAGGATTAAGTCCTCATGGTGGACAGTGGGGAGGATGTTACTGTGGTGGACAGTGGAAAGTACATCTCTTTGGTGGACAGTCTGGTTTATGTCACTGTGGTGGTCCATGGGGAGGACACCTCTGTGGAGGAAAGATGAAAGGACATTTCTGTGGTACACAATAGGTCGTCTTTGTGGTGGAGTGTGGCGAGGATGACTTTGTGGTGGACAGTGGGAAATATATATCTGTGGTGGAGAGTGGGGAGGACTTACCTGTGGTTGACTGTGGGGAGGACATCTGTGGGAGAAAATGGGGAGGATGTTGTGGTTGTGCACAGGAGTACGTCCCTGTGGTGGACAGTAAGGAAAACATGCCTGTGGTGGACATTGGGAAGGATGTCTCTGTGGTGCACAGTTGGGAGGAGTTAACTGTGGTGCACAGGAGGTTGTCTCTGTGATGGACAGTGGAGAGCATGTCTCTGTGGTGGACAGTGGGAAAAATATCTCTGTACTGGAAAGTGTGGAGGATTTCCATGTGGTGGTCACTGTTGAGGCTGCCCCTTTAAAGTACAGTGAGGAAGTCCCTGTAGTACATAGGAGGAAGTCCCTGTGGTTGACAGTGAGGAAGACGTTACTGTGGAAGACAGTGGTGAGGACTTTTATGTTGTGGACAGTAAAAAGGACATTTCTGTGGTGGACAGTGGGGAGGACATCCCTCCGGTGGACAGTAGGGAGAAATTTTCTGTGGTGGACAGTGGGGAGGGTGTCACTGTGGTGGACAGTGTGGAGGATGTCCCTGTGGTGGACAGTGGAGAGGACATCTCTGTGATGGACAATTAAGAAGACTTCCCTGTGGTGGACAGTCTGGAGGACTTCTCTGTAGTGTACAGTGAGGATGTTTCTGTCATGAACAGTGGAAAGGATGTTTCTATGGTGGACAGTGTGGAGGACATCCTTGTTGTGTACAGTGTGAAGGATATTCCTGTGGCCAACAGTGGAGAGAACATCTCTTTTGTGGACAGTTTGGAGGACGTTCCTGTTTTACACAGGAGGATATCCCTGTGGTAGACAGTGTAGAGGATGTCCCTGTGGTGTACAGTGGGGTCAAAATCTCTGTGGTACACAGGAGTACATCCTTGTGGTGGACAGTATAAAGGACTTCCCTGTGGTGGACAGCGGGGAGAAAGTCCCTGTGGTGGACAGTGTGAGGGATGTTTCTGTGGTGTAGTGTTGGGAGGATGTAAATGTGGTACACTGGAAGATGTACCTGAGGTGGACAGTGTTAAGGACATCCCTGTGTTGGATAGTAGAAAAAACATCCCTGTGGTGGACACTGGGAAGGACATCCAAGAAATGGACAGTAAAAAAGGACATCCCTGAGTGGACAGTGGTGAAGACTTCTCTGTTCATGACAGTGAGGAGGATGTGCCTGTGGTAGACAGTGGAGAGGATGTTCTTGTGGTGGACAGTGGGGAGGACTTCAGTGTTGTGGACTGTTAGGAGGACATTCCTGTGGTGGACAGTCAATAGGATGTCCCTGTTGTAGACAGAGGGGAGGACGTCTCTGTTGTATACAGTCAGGAGATCATCCCTTTAATGGATAGTGGGGAGGAGGTCCCTGTGGTGCACAGGAGGACAACATTTTGGTGGACAGTGGGGAGGACATTCCTGTGGTTGACAGTTGAAAGGACGTCCCTGTGTTGAAAAGGGGTGAGAACATCCCTGTGGTGGACCGTGGGCAGGACACCCCTTTGGTGGGCAGTAGTAAGGATGTCCCTGTGGTAGAAATCATGATGTCCCTGTAGTAGACAGTGGGAAAAACATCCCTGTTATAGACATTGGGGTGCCCATCGCTGTGGTGGAAGATTCGAAGAACATACCTGTGGTAGACAGTGGGGAGGACATCCCTGTGTGGACAGTGGAAACGATGTTCCTCTGGTGGAGAGTGGGGATGACTTCTCTGTTGAAGATAGTGGAGAAGAAGTTTCTGTGGTGGACTGTGGGGAAGAAGCCCCTGTGGTTCACAGGAGGATATTCCTGTGGTGGACTGAGGGGAGGACATTCCTGTGGTGGACAGTGACAAGGAGATTCCTGTGGTGGACAGTCAATAGGATGTTCCTGTGGAGGAAAGTGGGAAGAACAGCACTGTTGTGGACAGTTGGGAGATCATCCCTTTGGTGGATAGTGGGGAGGAGGACCCTATGGTACATAGGAGGATCTCACTATGTTGGACAGTTGGGATGATATCCCTATGGTGAACTGTGGGGAGAAAAGTACTGTGGTGGACAGTTGGGAGGATATTTCTGTGGTGGTCTGTGTGGAGGACTTTTCTTTGGTGGATAGTTGGGAGAACTTCTATGTGGTAGACAGTGTGGAGGCCATGCCTGTGGTGGACAGTGAAGAATACGTCCCTGTGGTAAACAGTAGGGAAGACTTCACTGTGATGGGCTGTGGGGAAGACTTCCCTGTGGTGGACAATAGGGAGGACATTCTTGTGGTGGACCGTTGGGAGGACATCTCTGTGGTGGACATTGTGGAAGATGTCACTGTGGTGGCCAATGGTGAGGACACCTCTGTGGTGGATACTTGGAGGACATCTCTGTGGTGCACAGGAGGATGTCCTTTTGGTGGACAGTGGTGAGGACATTTTTCTGGTGGACAGTGTGGAGGACATACCTGTGGTGGACAGTGGGGAGGATATCCCTTTGTTAGACAATGGGAGGACATTGCTGCAGTGGACAATGTGTATGATGTCACTGTAGTGGAAGACATTACTGTGGTGGACCCTGAGGAGTACGTAACTGTGGTGAACAGTGGGGAGGATGTCCCATTTTAAACAGAGGGAAGGACATCACTGTGGTGGACATTAAGGCGGATGTCTCGGTGGTGGCCAGTAAGGAGGACGTCCCTGAGGCATACAGTGGGGAGGATGTCCCTCTGGTGGACAGTAGGGAGGACATCCCTGTTGTGGACAGCAGGGAGGAGGTCCTTGTGGTGGACAGTGAGGAGGACATGCTTTTGAAAAACAGTGATGAGTATATCCCTTTGGTGGACAGTGAGTTAAGTGTCATTTAGGTAAAAAAGTGTGAAGGACTTTTCTCTGGTGGACAGTGAGAAGGATATCAGTGTGGTGGACAATGAGGAGTAAATCACTGTGGTGGACTGTGGAAAGGATTTCAGTGGGGAGGACAGTGGGGAGGATACCCTTGTGTTGGACAGTGGGGAGGAAGTTCCTCTGGTGCACCGGAGTACGTCCCTGTGGTGGACGATAAGGAGGATATCCCTGTGGTGGACAGTGGGAAGAACATTCTAGTGGTGGACAGTGGAGAGGATGTCCTTGTGGTGGACAGCGTGGAGGAATTCCCTGTGGTTGACAGTGGGGAAGACATATATATATGGTGGACAGTGGGGAGAACATCTCTGTTGTAAACAGTGGTAAGAATGTCAAACTGGTAGATATGAGGACATCCCTGTGTTGGACAGTGAAGAGGATGTCTGTGTTGTGGACAGTGAGGAGAATGACCTTTTTTGCAAAGGAGAATATTTTTTGGTGGACAGTGTGGAGGACATCTCTGTGTTGGACAGTGGAAAGTATGTTTATGTGGTGGACAGTGGAGAGGACTTCCTGTAGTAGACAGTGAAGAGGATGTCCCTGTGGTGGACAGTTCAAGAAATGTCACTGTGGTGAGGATATTCCTTTGGTGGACAGTGAGGTGGGTGTCCATTGGTAATCAGTGTGAAAAACTTCCCTCTGGTAAATAGTGAGAAGGACATCCCTGTGGTGGAGCATTTGGAAAATTTTCCTGTGGTAGACAGTGAAAAAAAAAAACATCTCTGTGTTGGACAGTGTGGAGGATTTCAGTGTGGTAAACAGTGGGGAGGATGTTCCTGTATTGCACAGGAGGACATCCCTGTGGTAGAGAGCTGAAAACATTAAATGGATGTTTATGTGTCTTGGAGTTAAGACATGTTCTTTTCATTTTGGTATAAACACTGTATTAGCCGACCATGCATTGTTCTTTTGGTGGAAAATGGAAAGGACATTACTTTGGTGGAGAGTGTGTATGACATCACTGTAGTGGAAAGTGGGCAGCATGTTTCTGTGGTGGACACTTGGGAAGACGTCCCTGTGGTGGACAATAAGGAGGACGTCTCTGAGTTGACAATGGAGAGGTCTTCCATGTTGAGGACAGTGACAGGATATCCCTGTGGTTGACAGTGGAGAAGACGTCCCTGTAATGGACAGTGGGGAGGATCTCCCTGTTGTGGACAGTGAGGAGGACATCCTTTTTGTGGACATTAGAAAGGACATATCTGTGGTGGACAGTAGAGAGGACATTCTTGTGGTGGACAGTGGGGAGATTTTCATTGGTGTGGACAGTTGGGAGGACATCCTTGTGGTGTAACGTGGGGAGGATGTTCCTGTGGTGCACAGGAGGATGACCGTGTGGTGGACAATAAAAATAAAATAAAAAAAGGAGGAGGTCCCTTTGGTAGACAGTGCAGAGGACATTACTGTGGTGGACAGTGAGGAGGATATCCCTGTGGTAAACAGTAGAAAAGATGTAACTGTAGTGGACAGTGGGGAGGATGTTTCTGTGGTGGACAGTGAAAATGATGTCCCCGTGGTGGACAGTGGTGAGGACATCTCTGAGGTAGATTGTTAGGAGGATGAAACTGTGGTGGACAGTGGGAAAAATATATCTGTTGTGGGCAGTGGGGAGGACATCCTTAAGGTGGACAGTGGGGAGGATAACACTGTGGTTGACAGTTGGGAGGATGTTTCTGTGTTGGACAGTGGAGTGGACGTCTCTGTGATACACAGAAAGACGTCTCTGTGGTGGACAGTGGCAAGAATGTCCCTGTGGTGGACAGTGGAAATGACATACCTGTGGTGGACCGTGGGAAATATGTCAGTGTGGTGTACAGTGGGAAGCATGTTCCTGTGAAGTACAGTGAGGAGGACAGGCCTGGGATGGAAAGTGAAGAGGACATCCATGTGTTAAAGAGTGGGGAGAACGTTTCTGTGGTGGACAGTGGAAAGGACATCTCTATGGTGGACAGTCAGGAGGATGTCCTTGAGGTGCAAAAGAGGACGTATCTGTGTACAGTGGGAAGGAATTCAGTGAGGTGCACAGAGAGGAGGATGTCCTTTTGTGATGTACAATGGGGAGGACTTTCCTCTGGTGGACAGTGAGGAAGAAATTTCTGTGGTGGACAGTGGGAAGGACATCCCTGTGATGTACAGTGTGAAGGATTGCAGAGGGGTGGACAGTGGGTATGACATCCTGGTGGTGGACAGTAGGGAGGACATTCCTGTTGTGCACAGGAGGACGGCTTGTGGTGGACAATAAAAAGTACTTCCCTGTGGTGGACAGTCCAGAGGACATCCATGTGCTGGATTGTGGGAAAAACATCCCAGTGGTGGAAAATTGAAAGAAGGTTCCAATGGTGGACCGTGGGGAGGACGCACCTGTGGTGGACACTGGGAAGGACTTCCCTGTGGTTAAAAATGGCAGGACATCTTCTGGTGGACAGTGAAAAGGATGTAGTTGTGGTGAGCAATTGGGTAGATGTTTTTGTGGTTGCCAGTGAGGAGAACATATGTATGGTGAACAGAGGGAAGGTTGTCCTTGGGGTGGACAGTGGGGAGTATATCCCTATGGTGGATAGTGGGCAGGACATCCTTGTGGTGGACAGTGGGGAGGATGTTCCTGAGGTAAATAATGGGGAGGATTTCCCTGTGGTGGACAATGGGGCATCTGTCCCTGTGGTGGACAGTGAGGTGGACTTCCCCATGGTGGACAGTGTAGAGGAAATCTCTGTGGTGGACACTGAGGAGGACTTCCCTGTGGTAGACAGTGGGGAGGATAACTTTGTGATGCACAGTGGGGAGGAAGTCCCTGTGGTGGACAGTGGGAGGATGTCCCTGTGGTGAAAAGTGGGGAGGACATCTTTTTCTTGGACAGTGAGAAGAATGTCCTCGTGGTGGTCAGTGGGGAGGATGCTCCTATGGTGGACAGTGGGGAGGATGTCCTTGTGGTGAAGGGTAGGGAGAATTTTAAAGATGGGGACAGTGCTGAGGTTGTCCCTGTTGTTGACAGTGGGGAGGACATCTCTGTGGTAGACAGTGGGGAGAATGTTCTCATTGTGAGAATTTGGGAGGTTGTTCCTTTGGTGGACAGTGGAGTGGCCGTCCTTGTGTTTGACATTTGGGAGACCATGGAAGTGGTGGACAGTGAAGAGGACATCCCTGTGGTTGACAGTAGGGAGGACTTCTCTGTGGTGGACAGTTGAAAGAATGTCCTTCTGGACAGTGGGGAACACATTCCTATGGTGCTCAGAAAAACATCCCTGTGATGGACAGTGTGGAACATGTCCCTGTGGTGGACAGTGCGGAGGACATCTCTGTGGTTGACAGTGCGAGGAGGGATTTCATGTGCTGCACAGGAGGATGTCCTAGTGGTGGGCAGTGGGAAGTAAGATCCAATGGTGGACAGTGAGGAGGATGCCCATGTGGTGGACAGTGATAAGGATGTCCCTGTGGTATACAGGAGGACATCCCTGTGGTGGAGAGTGGTGAAAATGTCTCTTTGCTGGACAGTTGGAGGAACATACTTGTGGTGTACAGTGGGGAGGACCTCCCTTTGGCAGACCGTAGGAAATACAGTCCTGTGGTGGACAGTGGCAAAGACGTCCCTTTGATGCACAGGAGAATGTCTCTGTGGTGGACAGTGTGGACAATGTCTCTTTTTTGGACAGTGGGAAGGATGTTTATATGGTGAACAGTGAAGATGCTTTACCTGTGGTGGACAGTGTAGAGGATGTCCCTGTGGTACACAGGAGGATGTCCCCGTGTTTTCCAAGGGGAGAACATCCCTGTGTTGGACAGTGGGGATGATGTCCCTGAGGTGGACTGTGAAAAGAATGTCATTGTGGTGGAGAGTGGAGAAGACATTTCTGTGGTGGAGAGTGGGGAGTATGTCCATTTGTGCACCAAAGATGTCACTGTGTTGGACAGTGAGGAGGACAGGCCTGTGGTGGACAGTGAAAAGGATGTCCCTATGTTAAATAGTGGGGAGGACATCCCTGTGCTGAACAGTGTATAGGACATCTCTGTGGTGGACAGTGGGGAGGACGACCTTGTGGTACTCAAGAGGACATCCCTGTAGTGTAAAGTGGGGAAAATTTCAGTGGGGTAAACAGTGAGGGGGATATCCATGTTTGATGGACAGTTTGGAGAAATTTTCTCTGGTGGACAGTGAGGAGGAAAACCCTGTGGTGGACAGTGGGGAGGACGTCCCTCTAGTGGACAGTGGGAAAATCCCTGTGGTGGACAGTGGGGTTGATGTGTCTGTGTTGGATGGTGGGAAGAATGTACCTGTGGTGGACTGTGGGGAGGAAATCCCGGTGGTGGACAGTGGGAAGGATGTCCCCATTGTGGACATTGGGGAAGACATTTCTGTTGTGGACAGTGGGGAGGACATCCCTGTGGTGTACAGGAGGACAACAGTGTGGTGGAGAGTGGAGAGGACGTCCCTGTGGTGCACAGGAGGACGACAATGTGGTGGACAGTGGAGAGGATGTCCCTGTGGTGAACAGTGCGGAGGACAACTCTGTGTTGGACAGTGTGGAGGATGGCTTTGTGGTGGTCAGTGGTTAGGATACCACTGTGGTGTACAGTGGGGAAGACGTACTTGTGGTTTACAGTGTGGAGAACATCTCTGTACTGGACAATTGGAAAAATATACCTGTGGTGGACAGTGTAGAGATTGTCCCTGTGGAGAACAGTGGGGTGCATTTTTCTGTGGTGGACAGTGGGGAGGATGTAACTGTGGTGCACAGAATTAATTCCTCATGGTGGACAGTGGGGAGGATGTCGCTGTGGTGGACAGTGGTTAGGATATCTTTTTAGTGGACAGTGTGGAAGATGTCCCTATGGTGGTCAAAGGGGAGGACACCTCTGGGCAGTAAAGTGGGGAGGATGTCTCTTTGGTACACAGGAGGACATATTTGTGGTGGACAGTGGCGAGGATGCCTTTCTTGTGGACAGTTTGAAGGATGTTTCTGTGGTGGAAAGTGAGCAGAACTTACTTGTATAAATACTGAAGGAGAAAAGCATGTGTACTACATGAGTTAAAGACAACTATTAGAGAGTAAAAAACACTAAATGCACAGTACTTGAGCAGTTTGAGTTAAGAGGTGTTATTTTAATTTTGGTATAAGCACTGTATTAGCCGGCTAAGCATTGTGCTTTCTTTTGTATACTATGTACAAATAAGTACCCGTATTGCAGTTAAAACACATTTTACAATGTGAAGCAGTTCCTGTCTGTAAAAATACCCAAGAAGAGAAGCATGTGTAGGACGTGAGTTAAAGATAACTATTATAGAGCTAAAAATACAAAATGCACATTTCTTGTGAAGTTTGAGTTAAGAAGTGCTCTTTTGATTTTGGTATAAACAATATATTAGCTGGCCAAGCATTGTTCTTTGTTTTGTTTGTCATGTACAAATAAGTACCTATATTGCAGCTAAAATGCATGGTTCAATTGAAGGTAGACAATGGGGAGGACTTCCCTGTTGTGGACAGTGAGGAGTACATCCATGTGATGGACAAGGGAAAAAACATGTCTGTGTTGGACAGTGAGGAGTATTTCAGTGGTGTGGACAGGGGGGAGGATATACATGTGGTGGACTGTGAGGAGAATGTTCATGTGGTGCACAAGAGGACGACACTGTCGTGGACAATAAGGAGGATGTTCTTTTGGTGGACAATGCAGAGGACACCTATGTGGTGGACAGTAAGGAGGACATCACTGTGGTGGACAGTAAGAGGACATACCTGTGGTGAACAGTGCTGATCATGTATTTGCGGTGAACAGTGGGGAGGATGTCCCTGTGTTTGACATGGGAAAGGAGGTCCCCGTGGTGGACAGTAGTGAGGAAATTTCTGTGGTGGAGTGTGAGGAGGATGTACCAGTGGTGCACAGTGGGGAGGCTGTACATGTGCTGGACATTGGGGAAGATGTCCCTAAGGTGGACAGTGGGGAGGACTTCCCTGTGGTGGAAAGTAGAAAGGATGTTTTTGTAGTGGACAGTGGGGTAGATGTCTCTGTCATACACAGGAGGATATACCAGTGGTGGACACTGGCGAGAATGTCCCTGTGGTGGACAGTGGGGATTATATCCTTGTGGTGGACAGTGGGAAGCTCAACCCTATGGTGGACAGTGAGAAGTATGTGCCTTGTTGGACAGTCAACAGGACGGGCCTATCGTGGGCAGTGGGGAGGATGTCCCTGTAGTGGACAATACAAAGGACACACCTTTGGTAGACAGTGGGGAGGATGTCCTTGTGCAAAGGAGAATCTCCCTATGGTGAACAGTGGGGAAAACATCCTTGTGGTGGACAGTGGTAAAACCGTCCCTGTGGTAGACAGTGGGGAGTATATCACTGTGGTGGACAGTGGGGAGGACACCGCTTTGGTGGACAGTAGAGAGGATGTACCTTTGATGGACAGTGGAGCGGACATCACTCTGGTCAACAGTGAGAAGGACATTTCTGTGGTGGACAGTGGGGAGAACGTTTCTGTGGTGCACAGGAGGACAACACTGTGGTGTACAGTGTGGAGGATGTCACTTTGGTGGATAGTGGGAAGAATGTTCTTGTGGAGAACTGTGTGGAGGACATTTTTGTCTTGGACAGTGTGGAGGACATGCTTGTGGTGGTAATAGGGGAGGATGCACCTGTGGTGTACAGTAGGGAGGACATCCCTGAGGTGGACAGGGGACATTCCTTTGATGGACAATGTGGAGGACATCTCTGTGGTGCACAGTGAGGAGGACATCACAGTGGTGGACAGGAGGATGAAAATATCATGGACAGTTGAGAGGATGTCCTTGTGGTAGACAGTGGTAAGGACGTTTCTGTGGTTGTCAAAGGGGAGAATGTCACCGTGATGGACAGTGTGGAGGATGTTTTTCTGGTTGACTGTGGGGAGGATGTTCTGTGGTGGAAAATGGTGAGGACATCCATGTGCTGGACACTGGGGAGGATGTCCCTGTGGTGGACAGTGGGGAGGATATCCCTCTGGTGGACAGTGGGGGGACATCCTTGTGGTGGACAGTGAAAAGAAAGTCCTTTTGGTGGACAGTGGGGAGGACTTCCCTGTGCTTGGGAGTGAATAAAACATAAGTATGCTGGACAGTTAGGAGGACGTCTTTGTGGTGGACAATATGGAGTATGTCCCTGTGTTGTACAGTTGGAAAGACATCCATGTGGTGGACAGTGGGTAGGCTGTCCCTGTGATGTACAGTGGGTAGGATGTTCCTGAGTTAAACAGTTGGGAGGACATCTCTTTGGTGGACAGTGTGAAGGACGTTCCTGTGGTGGTCAATGGGGAGGATGCCTCTATGGAGGAAATTGGGGAGGACGTCTCTGTGGTAAACAGGAGGACATTTTTGTGGTGGACAGTGATGAGGAGTTCTTTGTGGTGGACCTTTTAAAAATGTTTCTGTGGTGGAAAGAGAGAAGGACTTTCCTGTATAAATATCAAAAGAGAAAAGCATGTGTACTACATGAGGAAAGACAACTATTAGAGAGCAAAAAAACCACTAAATTCATGTTACTTATGCAGTTTGAGTTAAGACTTGTTGTTTTGCTTTTTGCATAAACACTGTATTAGCCTGCAATGCATTTTTCTTTGTTTTGTATTCCATGTAAAATAAGTATCTGTATTGCAGCTAAAGCTCAAGGTACAATGGAATGCAGTTCCCGTCTTTAAAAATAACCAAGGAAAAATGCATATGTACTACCCGAGTTTAAAACAACTCTTAGAGAGGTGAAAACACTCAATGAACATTATTGTGTAGTTCAAGTTAAGGCCTGTTATTTTGATTTTGGTATAAAGACTGTATTAGAAGGAAATGCATTGTCCCTTTGGTGGACAATAAAAGGAAATTGCGGTAGTGGATAGTGGGTATGACATCCTTGTGGTAGAGACTGGGGAGGATGTCCTTGTTGTGGACACTGGGGAGGACATCCCTGTGGTGGACAGTAAGGTGGACGTTTCTAAGTGGACAGTAAGGAGGACATCCCTGAGTGGAGAGTGGGGAGGATTTCCATGCTGAGGACAGTGAACAGGACGTATCTGTGGTTGACAGTGGGGAGGATGTCCCTGTGGTAGACAGTGGGGAGTACTTTCCTGTTTTAGACACTGAGAAGGACATCCTCCTTGTGGTAAACAGTCGAAAGGACATCCCTGGGTTGGACAGTGGGTAGGACATTCTGGAAGTGGACAGTGGTGGGTAAGTTCCTATGGTGCACTGGTGGATGTCGCTGTGGTGAACAATAAAAAGGATGTCCCTGTGGTGGACAGTGTGGAGGAAATCTCGGTGGTGAAATGTGAAAAGGACATCCCTGTGGTGGACATTGAGGAGAATATCCCTGTGCTAGACAGTAGGAAGGATATCCCTGTGGTGGAGAGTACAGAGGAGGTTTTGGTGTTGGGCCATGGGGAGGATATCTCTGTGGTGAACAGTGGAAGAATTTCCCTGTGGTGGACAATGGGGAGGATGTTTTTGTGGTTGACAATGAGGAGGACATACATATGTTGGACAGTAGAGAGGACTTCTTTGGTGTGGACTGTGGTGAGTATGTCATTATGGTGGACAGTGGGGAGGACATTCCTGTATTGGACAATGAGGAGGTTGTCTCTTTGGAGGACACTGGGAAGGACATCTCTGTGGTGGACAGTGGAGAGGATTTCCCTCTCATGGACAGTTGGGAGGACCTCCCTGTGGTAGACAGTGTGGAGGATGTCGCTGTGGTGGACAGTGGAGAGGATATCTCTGTGGTGGACAGCAAAAAGTATGTCCCTGTGATGGACAGTGGGGAGGTTGTTCCTGTCATGGACAGTTTGGAGGATGTCCCTGTCGTGCACAAAAGGAAGACACTGTGTTGTACAGTGGGGAGGATGTCCCTGTGGTGTACAGTAGGGAGGGTATCCCTCTGCTGAACAGTTGGAAGAACATCTTTGTCTTGGACAGTGAGGAGGACATCCTTGTGGTCATCAGTGGAAAGGATTCCCCTGTGGTGGACTGTGGAGAGAAGGTTTCTGTGGTGGACAATGGGTGGATGTCCCTGTGGTGGACAGTGGGGAGGCTGTCCCTGTGATGGACACTGGTGAGGATTTCACTGTGGTGGACAGTTGTGAGGAGGTCCTTGTGGACAGTGGGGTGGACATTTGTTTTGCAGACAGTGCAAGGATGTCCGGTGATGCACATGAGAATGTCATTTTGGTGCACAGTGGCAAGGATGTTCATGTGCTGGACAGTGGCAACAAGACCATATGGTGGACCGTGGGGAGGACGCCCCTGTGGTGGACATTGGTAAGGATATCCCTGTTGTACACAGGATGACTTCCCAGTTATAGACTCTGGAGAAAATGTAACTGTGGTGGATGGTGGGGAAGATGTCTCTGTGGTGTACAGTGAGGAGAACATCCCTGTGACAGACAGTGGGAAGCACATCCCTGTGGTGAACAGTGGGTAGGATGTCTCTATTTTGGACAGTGGGGAGGTCGTCCCTGTGGTGGACAGTGTAGAGGAAGTCCCTGTGGTACACAGGAGTATGTACTTGTGGTGGACCGTGGGCAGGACATACCTGTGTTGGACAGTGGGGTGATGTCCCTGTGGTGGACAGTGGAAAGTATGACTCTGTGGTGGACACTGGGGAGGACATCTCTGTTGTGGACAGTGAAGAGAATGTCCTTGTGGTGCACAGGAGGACATTCCTGTGATGTACAATGGTGAGGACATCTCTGTGGTAGAGAGTGAGGACACATACCTGTGGTGGACAGTGGAAAGGACGTGCCTGTGGTGACAGTGGGGAGGGCATTTTAAGATGGACAGTGGGGAAGACTTCCCTGTGGTGGACTGTGGGGAGGAAGTTTTTGTTGTGGACAATGGGGTGGACGTCTCTTAGGTACACAAGAGGTTATCCCTGTAGTGCACAGTGGGGAGAATGTCCCTGTGGTGAACACTGGGGAAGACATCTTTGTCTTGGACAGTGTGGATGACGTGCTTGTAGTGATCAGAGGATTGGATACCCCTGTGGTGGACAGAGTGGAGGACATCCCTGTGGTGGACAGTGGGATGGACATCCTTGAGGTGGGGAGTGGGAAGGACGTCCGTGGTTGATAGAAGGGGGGGCATTTCTTTCTTGGACAGGGAGGAGGACATCTCTGTTTTGGACAGTGGGGAGGACGTTCTTGTGGTGCATAGGAGGACGTCCCTTAGGTGGACACTGTTTAGGACATCTCTGTAGAGGACAGTGAGAAGGATGTACCTGTGGTGGAAAGTTAGGAAGATGTCCCTGTGGTTGACAGGGGGAGGACATGTCTGTGGTGGACAGTGAGGAGGACATATATATGGTGGACAGTTGGGAGCACATACATGTGGTGGACAGTGGGGAGGTAGTGCCTGTGGTGGACAGTGATGAAAACATTTTTAAGGTGGACAGTGGAAAGGACTTTTCTATGTTGCACAGTGGGGAGGATGTTTCTGTGTTGGACAGCAGGGTGGAAGTCTCTGTGTTACACAGGAGGACATCCCTGTGGTAGACAGTGGCAATAATATCCCTGTGGATGACAGTAGGGAGGATGTCCCTGTGGTAGACAATGGGAAAGCCATGCCTGTGGTGCACTGTGAGGAGGATGTCCCTGTGGTGGACAGTGGAAACCATAGCCCTCTAGTGGACTGTGGAAAGGACATCTCTGTTGTGGAGAGTGGGGAGGACATAGTTGTGGTGCAAAGGAAGACATCCTTGTGGTGGACAGTTGGGAGAACATCCCTGTGGTGGAATGTGGGGAGGACATCCCTGTGGTGTACAATGGGGAGGATATCACTGTGGTGTACAGTGGGAAGGAGGCCCCTTTGGTGGACAGTGGGGAGGATATCCCTGTGGTTGACAGTGGAGAGATCATATCTGTGGTGGACAGTAGGGAAGATGTACCTGTTATGGACAAAGTTGATGATGTCCCTGTGGTGGACAGTTCTGAGGACGTGCCTGTGGTGTACAGGCAGATGCCCTTGTGGTGGATAGAGGGCAGAATGTCCCCTTGGTTGACAGTGAGGACATCTCTGTGGTGGACATTGAGGATGTATCTGTGGTGGACACTGGGAATGACATCTCTTTGATGAACACTGTGGTCGATGTCCTTCTGGTGGAAACTGGGAAGGACGTCCCTGTGGTGGACATTAAGGAGGACGTCCCAGATTTCGACAGTGAGGAGGACTTCCCTTTTGTGGACAGTGAGGAATTCATCCCTGTGGTGGACAGTGGGGAGGACATCTCTGTGGTTGACATTGAAGAGTATGTCCTTGTCATGCACAGGAGAATGTTCCTGTGGTTGACATTAGTGAGGATATATATTTGGTGAACAGGGAGGAGGACATACATGTGGTGGACAGTGGGGAGGACATCATTAAGGTGGACAGTGGGCAGGACTTCCCTGTCGTGGACAGTGGGGAGGACGTTGCTGGGTTGGACAGCAGGGTGGATGTCTCTGTTTTACACAGGAGGACATCCCTGTGGTGGACAGTGGGGAGAATATCACTGTTGTGGACAGTAGGGAGGACATCCGTGTGGTGGACAGTAAGAAGGATGTCCCTGTGGTTGACAGTGGGGAGGATGTCCCTTGGTGGACAGTGGAAACCATATCTCTCTGGTGAACTGTAGGAAGGACATCTCTGTGGTGGAAAGTGGGGAGGATGTCCTTGTGGAGCACAGGAAGACGTCCCCGTGTTGGACAGTGGGGAAGACATCACTATGGTGCACTTTGGAGAGGACATCACTGGGGTGGACAGTGGGGAGGATATCACTGTGGTACACAGTGGGAAGGAGGCCCCTTTGGTGGACAGTGAAGAGGATGTCCTTGTTGTGGACGGTGGGGAGGATGTACCTGTGTTGGACAGTGGGGAGAAGGTCCCTGTGGTAAACAGTAGGGAGGACATATTTTTCTTGGACAGTGTGGAGGACATGCTTTTTGTGGTCAGAGGGGATGATGCCCCTGTGGTGGACAGTGGTGAGGACATCCCTGTGGTTGACAGTGGGGAGGACTTTCTGTGGTGGACCCTGGGAAGGATGTTTCTTTGTTGGACTGTGGGGAGGAGGTCCCTCTAGAGGACAGTGGGAAGGATATCCTTGTGGTAGGCTGTGGAGAGGACTTCCCTGTTGAGGAGAGGAGTGAGAAGGTTTTCATGGTGGACAGTGGGGAGTACATCTCTGTTGTGGACACTGGAGAGAATGTCCTGGTGGTGCACCAGAGGATGTCCCTGTTGTGGACAGTGTCGAGGACATCTCTGTGGTGGACAGTGGGGAGAATGTCCCTGTCATGGACAGTGGAAAGGACATCCCTGTGGTGGACACTGGGAAGAATGTCCCTGTGGATGAGATTGGAAAGGATGTTCCTTTGGTGGACAGTGGAAAGGAAGGGCCTGTGGTGTACAGTGAGGAGGATGTCCCTGTGGTGGACAGTGGTGAGAACGTTTCTATGGTGGAGAGTGAGAAGAACATTACTGTAATAAAGAGTGGGGAGGACGTCCTTTTGGTGCACAGGAGGATGTCACTGTGGTCGACAGTGGAAAGGACATCCCTGTGGTGGACTGTAGAGAAGAAGTCACTGTGGTGGACAGTGGGGAGTATATCACTGTGGTGGTCACTGGGGAGGACGCCTCATTGGTGGATAGTGGGGCAGACATCTCTGTTGTGGACAGTGGAGAGGACATTTCTGTGGTGGACAATGGGAAGGATATCCCTGTGGTGGACATTAGAAAGGAGGTACCACTAGTTGACAGTGGGGAGGAATTCACTATGTTGGACAGTGGGCTGACATCCTTGTGGTGGACAGTGGTGACAATATCATTCTGTTGGACAATGAGGAGGACGTTTCTTTAGTGGATGGTGTGGAGGAAATCTCTGTGGTGCACAGTGAGGAGGATGTCCCTGTGTTGAACAGTAGGGAGGATGTCACTGTGGTGGATATTGGGGAGGACATCACTGTGGTGGACAGTCGGGAGAAATTTTCTGTGGTGGTAAATGGGAGGACACCACTGTGATGGACAGTGGGAAGGAAGTTTTTGGTGGACAGTGGTGTCCATGTGGTGGACAGTGATAAAGGATCTCCCTGTGGTGAAGATTGGGAGGATTCTTCTGTCTTGGACAGTGGGGAGGACGTCACTATGATGCACAGGATTAAGTACTCATGGTGGACAGTGGGAAATATATCGCTTTGGTAGACTGTGGGTAGTACATTTCTTTGGTGGACAGTGTGGAGGACGTCCCTGTGGTAGTCAAATGGGAGGATTCCTCTGGGGAGGAAAGTGGGGAGGAAGTCTCTGTGGTATACAGGAGGACATCTTTGTATTGGACAGTGTTGAGGATATCTCTGTGGTGGACAGTTTGAAGGATGTTTCTGTGGTGGAAAGTGAGGAGTATGTACTTGTATAAATACCAACGGAGAAAAACATGTGTACTACTTGAGTTAAAGACAACTGTTAGAGAGCTAAAAACACTAAATGCATGTTTCTTGTGCAGTTTGAGTTAAGAAGTGTTCTTTAGATTTTGGTATAAAGACTGTATTTCCCAGCCAAGAATTATTCTTTATTTTGTATTCCATTTACACATAAGTATCTGTATTGCAGCTAAAACGCAAGATACACTGTAAGGCAGTTCCCATTTGTAAAAATACCCAAAGAGAAAAGCAGGTGTACTACATGCGATAAAGACAATGATTAGAGAGCTGAAAACACTAAATGCACGATACTTGTGCAGTTTAAGTTAAGAGGTTTCTTTGGATTTTGGTATAAACAGTGTATTAGCGGGCCATGCATTGTTCTTTGTTATGTATGCTATGTACAAATAAGTACCTGTATTGCAGCTAAAACGCATGATACAATGTTCGGCAGTATCCATCTGTATAAATACACAAAAAGAAAAGCATGTGTACTACTTGTGTTTAAGACAAGTATTTGAGATCTGAAAACTAAATTTGATTTTGGAATAAACACTGTATTAGCCGCCCATGCATTGTCACTTTGGTGGACAGTGGCAAGGAACTTCTTGTGGTGGATAGTGTGGAGGATGTCAGTAAGGGGGACATCAATGTGTGTAGAGTGAGGAGAACTTCCATGTTGAAGACAGTGAAGAGGACATTCCTGTGGGAAACAGTGTGGAGAAAGTCCCTGTTGGCGGACAGTTGAAAGGACAACTCTGTGGTGGACAGTGGCAAGGACATCCCTGAGGTGAACTTTGGGGAGGACATCTCTGTAGTGGACAGTGGGGAGGACATCAATGTGGTGGAAAGTGGAAAGGATGACCCTTTGTGGTCAGTGGGAAGGACATCCCTGTGGTGGACAGTGTGAAGGTTGTTTTAGTGGTGGACATTGGGGAGTATGTTCCTGTTCTGCACAGTTGGAAGGACACTCCCTATGGTAAACAGTGTGAAGGACGTCCTTTTGCTGGACAGTTGGAAGGAAATCCCTGTGGTGGAATTTGGGAGGATATCCCTGTAGTGTACAGTGAAGGGGATGTCCCTGTGGTGCACAGGAGAATAACACTTTGTTGGACAGATTGGAGGACTTCCCTGTGGTGGAAAGTTTGGGAATGTCCCTGTGGTGGACTGTGGGGAGAATTTCACTGTGGTTGACAGTGGGGAAGATGTCCCTGTGGGGGACAGTGGGGAGGACTTCCCTGTGATAGACAGTGGAGAGGACATTTCTGTTGTTGCCAGTGAGGAATATGTCCCTTTGTTGGACAATGTGGAGGGTGTTTTCATGGTGAACATTAGGAAGAATGTCTCTGTTGTGGACAGTGGGGAGGACGTTTCTGTGGTGGACAGTGGGAAGGACTTCAATGTGGTGGACAATGGGGAGGACATTTTGGTGGTGGACAGGGTAAGTATGTCCTTGTAGTAGGGAGTGCAGAGGATATCTCTGGGGTGTACAGTAGTAACAACAAACCTGTTGTGCACAGGAGGATGTCCCTGAGGTGTACAGTGGGGAGGACATCACTTTGGTGGAAAGGCTGAAGGATGTTCCTATTGTGGATAGTGGGGAGGACCTCCCTGTGGTGGACAATGTGTAGGATGTCCCTGTGATTTACAGTGTGGAGGATATTCATATTGTGGACAGTGGTGAGGACGTCCCTGTAGTGGATATTGGTGAGGACAGCCATGTTGTGGACAGTGGTAAGGATGTCCCTGTGGTACACAATAGGATGTCCCTGTGGAGGAAAGTGGGAAGGACATCTCTTTGGTGAACAGTGAAAAGGTCGGCCCTGTGGAGGACAGTGGAGAGGACGTTTCTGTGGTGAACACTGGGATGTACATGTTTGTTGTGGACAGTGGGGAGAACGTCAATATGGTGGATAGTGGAAAGGACATCCCTGTGGTGGACAGTAGAGAGGTCTTCCCTGTGGTGGACAGTGGGAAGGATTTTCCTGTGGTAGACAATGGCAAGGACATATATGTTCTAAACAGTGGGAAGACGTCCATTTTCTGGACATTGGGAAAGACCTCTTTGTGGTAAACATTGGGAAGGTTGTGCCTCTTGTGGACAGTGGGGAGGATCTCCTTGTTGTGGACAGTGGGAAGGACTTCCCTGTTATGATCTGAGGAGAAGATATCTCTGAGCTGCACAGTGGGAAGGACAACCTCTTGTTGGACAGCAGGGAGGACCTTTTTGTGTGAATAGTGGGAAAAACATCCCTGTTGTAGACTGTGGGGAGGACATCTCAGTGATGGACTATGGGAAGGATTTAACTGTGATGGACAGTGGGAAGGATGTCCCTGTTGTTTACAGTGGGAAGTACTTTGCTGTGTTTGATAGTTGTGAGGACAACCGTGTTGTGGACAGTTGGGAAGATGTCCCTATGTTGGATTGTTCAGAGCATTTCACTGTGGTGGACAATGTGTATGATGTCCTTGTGGATAATAAGGTCAACGCTCCTGTGGTGCACATGAGAATGTCTCTTTGGTGGATAGTGAGAAGTATGTCCTTGTAGTTGGGAGTTCAGAAGACATATCTAGGGTGGATAGTGGTAAGAACATCTCTGTTGTGCACAGGCGGGTGTGCTCGTGGTGTACAGTGGAAAGGACATCCATTTGATAGACAGTGAAGAGGAATTCCCTGTGGCGGACAATTGCAATGACATTCTTGTGTTCGCAAGTGGGAAGAGCGTCACTTTGGAGGACAGTGTGGAGGACAGCAATGTGGTGGACAGGAAGAAGGAGGACAGAGGAAAGGACCTCCCTGTGGTGGACATTGGTGTAGAATGTACCTGTGGTTTACAGTGTGGAGGATATTTGTGTGGTGGATGGTGGTGAGGACTTCCCTGTAGTGCATATTGTTGAGGACAACCATTTTGTGGACAGTGGTAAGGCTGTCCTTGTAGTACACAGGAGGATTTCCTTATGGTGGACAGTGGGAAGGACATCTGTTTGGTGGACCGTGGAAAGAACATCCCTGTGGTGGAGAGTTGGGAGGACCTACCTGTGGTGGAAAGTGGGGAAAATTTCTCTGTGGTGGACTGTGGGGAGGATGTTACAGTGGTGCACTGGAGAATGTGTTGTGAACAGTTGGGAGGATGTCCCTGTTTTGGAAAGTTGAGAGGATTTCACTATGGTGGAGAGTGTGGATGATGGCCTTGTGGACAGTAAGCACAATGTGCCTGTGGTGCACAAGAAAATGTCTTTGGTGGACAGTGGGAAGGATGTCCTTGTAGTGGGGATGTCAGAAGACATCTCTGTGGTTGACAGAGGTAAGAACATCCCTGTTGTGAACAGGAGGATATCCCCGTGGTGTACAGTGGGAAATACATCCCTGTGATGGGCAGTGAAGTGGACTTCCCTGTGGTGGACCATTGAAATGAATTCCTTGTGGTCAACAGTGGGAAGCACGTCACTTTAGAGGACAGTGGGGAGGACATCACTGTGGTTGACAGGCAGAAGGATGTCCCTATTGTGGGCCAAGGGGAGGATTTCCATGTGGTGGACAGTGGGTAGGATATCCCTGTGGTTTAAAGTGAGAAGGATATTCGTGTAGAGGACAGCGGTTAGGACTTCCCTGTAGTGCATATTGTTGAGGACAACCATGTTGTGAACAGTGGTAAGGATGTCTTTGTAGTATACAGGAGGATGCCCCTGTGTTGGACAGTGGGAAGGACATCTGTTTGGTTGACCATGGAAAGGATGTCCCTGTGGTAGACAATTGGGAGGACATCTCTTAGGTGGACAGTGGGGAGGACGTTTCTGTGGTGGAAAGTGGGAAGAATGTCCCTGTGGTAAACAACAGGGAGGACATCTCTGTGGTCTACAGTGGGAAGGACATCTTTGTTGTGGACCGTGGAAAGAATATTCCTGTGGTGCACAGTTGTGAGGACGTCCCTGTTGTGCATATGAGGATGTCCCTTTGGTGCAAAGTGAGGAGGATGTTTCTTTGGTAGACAGTGGGAAAGATGTCCATATGGTGGACTCTGGGGAGGTCCACACTGGAGTGAACACTGGGGAGGATGTCCCTGTGGTGGACTGTGGAAAGGCTGTTCCTGTGGTGCACATTGGTCAGGATGTGACTGTTGTGCAAAAGAGTTTGTCCCTGTAGTGAACAGTGGGAAGGACTGTGCTGGACATTGTTGAAGATGACACTGTGGTGAACAGTTTTATGGATGTCCTTGTGATACACAGGAGGACATCCCTGTAGTGGACAGTGGGAAGGACCTCTCTCTGATGGAGAGTAGGAAGGAAATCCCTGTGGTGGACAGTTGTGTGAACCTCCCTGTGGTGAACAGTGTGTAAAACTTTCCTGTAGTGGACAATGGGGAGGACATCGCTGTGCTAAACTGTGGGAATAATGTCCTTTTTTAGGACAGTGGAAGGATGTCCATGTTGTGGACAAGGGGAGTATGTCCCTATGGTGGACAGTGGGTAGGACCTCCCTGTGGTGGACATGGGTAGGATGTCTCTGTGGTGGATAGTGGGGATATAATCAGTGTTTGGTAAGTGGGGAGGACATCCTTGTGGTGGACAGTGGAGAGTACATCTCTATGGTGGACATTCGGAAGTATGTCCCTGTTGTATACAGTGGAAAGGACCACTCTGTGGTGTATAATGGTAAGTATGTCCCTCTAGTGGACAGTGGAGAGGATGTACCTTTGGTGGACAGTAAAAGGACATTTTATGGTGTACAGTGGGAAGACTGTCCCTGTGCTGGAGAGCAGGAAAGACCTCTCTAGGTGGACAGTGGGAAGGACATCCCTGTTGTAAAGAGTAAAAGGATGTCACTTTTGTGCACATTGGGGAAGATGTCCCTCTGGTGAACAGTGGAAACAAAATCTCTGTGGTGGACAGTTGTGAGGACGACCCTGTGGTGGACAGCAGGGAGGACCTCACTTTGGTGGACAGTGGGAATGATGTCCCTGTAGTGGACAATGCAAAGTATGTCCCTGTGGTGCACAGTGGTGAGTACATCCCACTTATGCACAGGAGGATGTCCTTGAGGTGGACAGTGGGGAGGACCATAATCTAGTGGATTGTGGGGTAGGATGTCCCTGTGGTGGACTGTGGAAAGGACATCGATGTGGTGGTCAGTGGGGAAGACGTCCGTGTTTTGGACAGTGGGAAGGATGTCCCTTTGGTGGACAGTCAGAAAGGACGTCCCTGTGGTGGACTGTGGGGGAGGCACTCCTTGGGGTGTTCATTTGGAAAGATGTCCCTGTGGTGGACTGTGGGTAGGACCTTTCTTTTGTGGACAGTGAAACGGGCTTCCTTGTTGAGGACAGTGGGGAATACGTCCTTTTTGTGTACAGTGGGATGGATGTTTCTGTAATGGACAGTTGGGAACATAGTTGTGTGGTGGACAGATAGGAATACGTCCCTGTGGTGAACAGAGGGAAGGAAGTCCTTTTTGTGTACAGCAAAAGGATGTCCATGTGGTGGACAATGGGAAGGATGTCCCTTTTGTAGACAGTGGGGCAGTCCTCCCTGTGGTGGACAGTAAGTAGGACATCCTTGTGGTGGACAGTGGGGTGGACGTTTCTGTTTTGGACAACTGATAGGACGTTACTGTGGTGGACAGTGTGAAGGACGTCCCTGTGGTAGACAGCAGAGAGGACCTCTCCGTGGTGGACAGTGGTAAAGATGTCCCTGTAATATACAGTGATGAGGATGTTTCTGTGGTGGACAGTGGAAAGGATGTCCCTTTTGTGGACAGTGGTGAGGAACTTCCTGTCATGGATACTGGGAAGGACATCCCTGTGGTGAACTGTGGAATGGATGTTTCTGTGGTGGACAGTGGTGAGGACTTCCTCATGGTGGAAAGTGGAATGGATGTCACAGTGGTGGACAGTGGTGAGGACATTTCTGTGGTGGACAGTGGTGAGGAAGTTTCTCTGTTGCAAAGGAGAACATACCTTTGGTGGACAGTGGAAAGTACATCTATGTGGTGGACAATAGAGAGAAGCACACTGTAGTGGACAGTGGGAAGACATTAATGTTGTGGACAGTGAGAAGGAAGTCCCTGTTGTCAATATTGGGAAGGACCTCCTTGTGGTGAACAGAGGGAAGGATATACCTCTGGTGGACAGTGGGGAGGACATCCCTGTGGTGGACGGGGGGAAGAGCATCCCTGTGGTGGACGGTGACATGGACTTTTTTGTGTTGGACATTTGGGATGACAGCCCTGTTGTGAATAGTGGGAAAGACGATTCTTTGGTGGATAGTGGGAGGATGTCCCTATCATGGAGAGTGCAGAGGACATCTCTGGGTTGGAGAGTGTTGCTGACATCCTTGGTGTGCAAAGAGGCTGTCCCTGTGGTGCACAGTGGTGAGAATATCCCTGTTGTGCACAGGAGGATGTCATTGTGATGGACAGTGGAAAGGACCACACTCTGGTGGACTGTAGGGTAGTACATCCCTGTGGTGGACAGTGGAAAGGATGTCCAATTGGTGGACAGTGGGAAGCACGTCCCTGTGGTGGACTGTGGGGAGAAAATCCTTGGGGTGGACAGTTGGGAGAATGTACCTGTGGCGGGCAGTGGGTAGGACCTTTCTGTTGTGGATAGTGGGATGGACGTCCTTGTGGAGGACTGTGGGGAGTATGTCCCTGTTGTGTACAGAGGGATGGATGTTTCTGTAGTGGACAGCTGGTAACATATTTGTGTGGTGGACAGTTAGGAAGACGTCCCTGTGGTTAACAGTGGGAATGAAGTCCTTTTTTGGCATGAAAGTATGTCCATGTGGTGGACAATGGACAGGATGTCCCTGTTGTAGACAGTGGGGAGGTTTTCCCTGTGGTGGACAGTAAGTAGGACATCCCTGTGGTGGACAGTGGGGAGGACGTTTCTGTTTTGGACAACTGAGAGGGCAATACTGTGGTGGGCAGTGTGAAGGACGTCCCTGTTGTGGTCAGTAGTTAGATCCTCTCTGTGGTGGACAGTGCTAAAGATGTCCCTGTGATAGACATCACATAGACCTATGTGATGAGGATGTTTCTGGGATGGACAGTGGAAAGGACATCCCTGTTGTGGATCGTGGTGAGTAGCTTGCTGTCGTGGATATTGGGAAGGATGTCTCTGTGGTTTACAGTATGGAGGATATTCATGTTGTGGACTGTGGTGAGGATGTCCTTGTAGTGGATATTGGTTAAGACAACCATGTTTTTGACAGTGGGAAGGATGTCCTTGTGGTACACAGGAGGATGTCTCTGTGGTGGACAGTGGGAAGGACATCTCTTTGGTGAACGGTAGAAAGGACGTCCTTGTGGTGGACAGTTGGGAGGACCTCCCTGTGGTGGACAGTGGAGAGGACGTTTCTGTGGTGGACATTGAGATGTACATGTTTGTTGTGGACAGTGCAGAGGATGTCAATGTGGTGGAGAGTAGAGAGGAATTCTCTGTGGTAGACAGTGGGAATGGGGTCCCTGTGTAGGACAGTGGGAAGGTCATATATGTTGTGGACAGTGGGAAGGACATCCATGTTTTAGACAGTGGGGAAAACATCACTTTTGTGGACAATGGGAAAGACCTCTTTATGGTGGACAATGGGATTGGAAGGATTTACATCTGGTGGACAGTGGGGAGGAACTCCTTGTGATGGACAGTGTGAAGGACACCCCTCTTATGTTCTGAGGAGAGAATATCACTGAGGTGGACAGTGGGAAGGATGTCCCATTCGTGGACAGTGGGGAAGACCTTCCTGGTGACAATAGTTGGAAGGACATCCCTATTGTAGACAGTGGGGAGGAATCCCGGTGGTGGACAGTGGGGAGGATTTCACTGTGAGGGACAGTGGGGAGGATGTTACTGTTATCCAATGAAGAATGTCCCTGTGGTGCATAGTTGGAAGGATGTCCATATGGTGGAGATTTTGGAGGATATCTCTGTGGTGGACAGTGGTTAGGTCATCCCTGTTTTGCACAGGAAGATGTGCCTGAGGTGTACAGTGGGAAGGACATCTTTGTGGTGGACATTGAAGAGAACTTTCCTGTGGTGGACCATTGAAATGACATCCTTGTGGTCGACAGTGGGAAGGACGTCCCTTTGGAGGACGGTGGGGAGGACATCACTGTGGTGGACTGTTGAAATGACATCCTTGTGGTCGACAGTGGGAAGGACATCCCTTTGGAGGACAGTGGGGAGGACATCACTGTGGTGGACAGGCAGAAGGGTGTTCCTGTTGTGGACAGAGGGGAGGACCTCCCTGTGGTGGACAGTGGGTAGGATGTTTCTGTGGTTTACAGTGTGGAGGATATTCATGTGGTGGACGGTGGTGAGGAATTCCCTAGTGCATATTGTTGAGGACAACCATGTTATGTAGAGTGGTAAGGATGTCATTGTAGTACACAGGAGGATGTCCCTGTGGTGGACAGTGAGAAAGACTTCTGTTTGGTGGACCGTGGCTAGGACGTCCCTGTGGTGGACAGTTGGGAGGACCTGACTGTGATATTGGGAAGGACCTCCTTGTGGTAAACAGTGGGAAGTATATCCCTCTGTTGGACCGTGGGGACTACATCCCTGTGTTGGACAGGGGGAAGGACATCCCAGTGGTGGACAGTGAAGAGGACTTTTCTGTGTTGGACATTTGGGATGACATCCCTATGGTGAATAGTGGGAAAGATATTTCTTTGGTGGATAATGGGGAGGATGTCCCTATCGTGTACAGTGCAGAGGACATCTCTGGGTGGAGAGTGGTGCTGACATCCCTGGTGTTCAAAGGAGGATGTCTCTGTGGTGCACAGTGGTGAGGATATCCCTGTTGTGCACTGGAAAATGTCCCTGTTGTGCAATGTGGGTAGGATATCCAGTGGTGAACAGTGAAAAGCATATCACTGTGGTGGACAATTTGGAGGATGTCCCTTGGTGGACAGTGGAAAGGACATCCCTTTGTTGGAAAACAGGGTGGACTTCTCTATAGTGGACTGTATGAAGGACATCCTTGTGGTGGTCAGTGGGGAGGATATCCCTGTGGTGGACAGTGGAAAGATGTACCTTTGGTGGAGAGTGGGAAGAACGTCTTTTTGGTGGATATTGGGAAGTACATCCCTGTGTTAGACAATGGTTAGGATGTGACTGTGAAGGTCAGTGTGTAGAACATGTCTGTGGTGGACAGTGGGAAGGATGTCCCTGTGTTGGACTGTGGGGAGGAACTCCTTGGGGTGGACAGATGTAAGTATGTCCCTGTGGTGGACAGTGGATAAGACCTTTCTGTTGTGGACTGTTGTATGGTCAACCTTGCAGAGGACAGTGGGGAGTATGTCCCTGTTGTGTACATTGGGATGGATGTTTCTGTAGTGGACAGTTGGGAACATATTTGTGTGGTGGACACCATGTGGTGGACAGTGGGAAAGACGTCCCTGTGGTGGACAGAGGAAAAAACATCATTGAGGTGGACGTTCCTGTTGTGGATAGCAGAGTGTACCTTACTGTGGTGGACAGTGGGAAGGACATGCCTGTTATGGACAGTGCAGATGATGCCCTATTTGGTGGACAGTGAAAAGGACATCCATGTGGTGGACAGTAGAGAGGATTTCCCTGTGGTGCACAGTGGGAAGGAGGTACCTGTGGTGGACCATGGAAAGGACATGCCTGCTGTAGAAAGGGTGATGGACATCCCTGTGATGGACAGTGGAAAGGACATACCTGTGGTGGGCAGTAGAGAGGAGTTCCCTGTGGTGGACAGTGAGAAGGAGGTCCCTGTGGTGGATATTAAAAAACATATTTTGTGGACTTTGGGAAGGATGTCTCTTTTGTGGACATTGGGAAAGACCTCCTTGTGGTGAACAGTGGGAACTCTCTGGTGGACATTCGGGAGGAACTCCCTGTGGTAGACAGTGTGAAGGATGTCCCTGTGGTGGAAAGAGGGGAGGTCGTCACTTAGGTTGACATTTGTAGAAACATCACTGTGGTGGATAGTAGAGAGGTCCTCTCTGTCGTAAACTGTGGGAAGAAGGTCCCTGTGGTGGAGTGTGGGGAAGACATTTATGTCGTGGATTGTGGAAAGGACATACATGTTTTGGACATTGGGAAGGACCTCGGTGTGTTCTACAGGGGCAAGCATGTCCCTCTGGTGGACAGTGGGGAAGGAACACCATGTTGTGGACAGTGGAGAGGACGTCCCTGTATAGGACAGAGGAAGGGATATCATTGAGGTGGACATTAGCAAGTACATTCCTGTTGTGGACAGCAAGGTGTACCTTTCTGTGGTGGACAGTGGGAAGGACATGCCTGTTGTGGACAGTGTGGTATACATCCCTGTGGTGGACATTGGAAAGGACATTCCAGTGGTGGACAGTAGAGAGGACTTCACTGTGGTGGACAGTGGAAAAGAGGTCCCTGTGGTGGAGAGTGAAAAGGACATGTCTGTTGAGGACAGTGCAGAGGACATACCTGTGGTGAACAGTGCAAAGGACACAGTAGAGAGGACTTCCCTGTGGTCGAAAGATGGAAGGAGGTCCCTGTGGTGGACATTGAAAGGACATATATATTGTGGACTGTGGGAAGGACGTCCCTATTGTGGGCATTGGGAAATACTTTTGGTGGAGAGTGGGAAGGATGACCTTCTATTGGACAGTGTGGTAGACGTCCCTGTTGTGAAAGTGGGAAGAACATCCCTGTTATGGTCTGTGTGGAGGATATCACTGAGGTCGACAAAGTGAAGGACGACCCTGTGGTTGATAGCAGGGAGGACTTTTCTGTTTTGAAATATGAGATGGACATCCCTGTTGTAGACAGTGGCAAGGACATCCTATGGTGGACAGTGGGGAGGATTTCACTGTGGTGGACTGTGGGGAGGATGTTACTGTGGTGCATTGGAGAATGTCCTTGTGGTGCACAGTCAGAAGAATGTCCATATGGTGGAGAGTGCGGAGGACATCTCTGTGGTGAACATTGGTTAGGATATCCCTGTTGTGCACAGTAGGTAGGATGTCTCTGTTGTTTACAGTGGGAAGGACTTCACTGTGTTTGATAGTTGGGAGGACATTCCTGTTGTGGACAGTTGGGAGGATGTCACTGCAGTGGGGAGTTGAGAGGATTTCATTGTGGTGGACAGTTAAGATGAGGGCCTTTTAGACTGTAAGAACAATGTTCCTGTGGTGCACAAGGGAATATCTCTTTGGTGGACAGAGAGAAGGATATCCATGTAGTGAGGATTGCAGAGGATATCTGTGGGATATATAGTGATAAAAACATCCCTGTTGTGCACAGGAGGAGGTCCCTGAGGTGTACAGTGGTGAGGACATCACTGTGGTGGATAAGCAGAAGGAATTTTCTGTTGTGTACAGTGGTGAGGACCACCCTGTGGTGGACAATGTGTAGGATGTCCCTGTGGTTTACAGTGTGGAGGATATTCATGTTGTGGACAGTGGTGAGGATGTCCCTGTAGTGGATATTGTTCAGGACAACCATGTTGTGGACAGTGGTAAGGATGTCCTTGTAGTACACAGGAGGATTTTCCTGTGGTGGACAGTGGGAAAGACATCTCTTTGGTGAACAGTGGAAAGAACATCCTTGTGTTTTACAGTTGGGAGGAACTCCCTGTGGTGGACAGTGGAGAGGATGTTTCTGTGTTGTACAGTGGGATATACATGTTTGTTATGGACAGTGTTGGGATGTCTATATGGTGGGCAGTGAAAAGGGCATCCTTGTGGTGTAGAGTAGAGATGTCTTCCCTGTTATGGACAGTGGGAAAGACATATATGTTGTGGACAGTGAGAAGGACGTCCCTGTTGTGGACATTGTTAAAGACCACTTTGTGGTGGACAGTGGGAATGATGTGCCTCTGGTGGACAATGGAGAGTACCTCCTTGTGATGGACAGTGGGAAGGACATCCCTGTTATGATCTGAGGAGAGGATATCACTGAGGTGGTCAGTGGGAAGGACGTCCTCTTGGTGGACAGCAAGAAGAACCTTTCTGGTGTGAATAATGGGAAGGATATCCCTGTTGTAGACAGTTGTGAGGACATCCCGGTGTTGGACAGTGGGTGGATTTCACTGTGATGGAAAGTGAGGAGGATGTTCCTGTTGTGGACAGTGGGAAGGACTTCACTGTGTTTGATAGTTGGGAGGACATCCGTGTTGTGGACAGTTTGGAGGATGTCCTTGTGTGGGAGAGTTGAGACGATTTCACTGTGGTGAACAATTTGGATGATGGCCTTGTGTACAGTAAGGACAATGCTCCTGAGGTCCACAAGAGAATGTCCCTTTCATGGACAGTGAGAAGGATGTCCTTGTAGTGGGGAGTTCAGAAGACATCTCTGGGTTGGACACTGGTAAGAACATCCCTATTGTGCACAGGATGATGTTCCTGTGGTGTACTGTGGTAAGGATATCCCTGTGGTGGACAGTGAAGAGGACTTTTCTGTGGTGGACCTTTGAAATGACACCCTTGTGGTTGACAGTGGGAAGGAAGTCCCTTTGGAGGACAGTGGGGAGGATATCACTGTGGTGGATAGGCAGAAGAATGTCCCTTTGGTGGACAGAGTGGGGGAACTCTCTGTGGTGGACAGTGGGTAGGATGTCCCTGTGGTTTACAGTGCAGAGCCTATTTGTGTGGTGAAAGGCATTGAGGACATCCCTATAGTGCATATTGTTGATTACAACCATTTTGTGGACTGTGGTAAGGATGTACTGGTAGTACACAGCAGGATGTACCTGTGGTGGACAGTGGGGAGGAACTCACTCTAATGGACAGTGGGGAGGAAATCGCTGTGGTGGACAGTTGGGTGGACCTCCCTGTGGTGGACAGTGTGTAGAACATCCCTGTAGTGGACAGTGGAGAGGACATCCCTGTGCAAAACTGTGGGAATAATATCCATTTTGTGAACAGTCAAAGGATGTAAATGTTGTGGACAAGGGGAGTATGTCCCTATTGTGGACAGTGTGGAGGAACTCCCTGAGGTGGCCATGGGTAGGATCTCTCTGTTTTGGACAGTGGGGAAGACATCTCTGTGGTGGACTGTGGGAAGAATGTTCCTGTTGTGGACAGCAGAAAGGACTTCTCTGTGGTGTACAATGGGAAGGAAGTCCCTCTGGTGGACAGTGGAAAGGATGTACCTGTGATGGACTGTGGAAAGGATGTTCTATTGTGGAGAGTAGAAAGACTCTCCTTGTGGAGGAGAGCAGAGAGGACCTCACTTTGTTGGACGGTGGGAAAAACGTCCCTGTG
This sequence comes from Arvicanthis niloticus, assembly GCF_011762505.2. Taxonomy (NCBI): domain Eukaryota; kingdom Metazoa; phylum Chordata; class Mammalia; order Rodentia; family Muridae; genus Arvicanthis; species Arvicanthis niloticus. The sequence continues at coordinate 903,862 of NC_047675.1, read as the reverse complement.
GTGGAAAATGCAAAGTATGTCCCTGTGGTGCACAGTGGTGAGGACATCCCTCTTGTGCACTGGAGGCTGTCCTTGAGGTGGACAGTGGGGAGGACCACATTCTGCTGGACTGTGGGGTAGGATGTCCCTGTGGTGGACAGTGGGAAGGACGTCCATGTGGTGGACAGTGGGAAGGACGTCCATGTGTTGGACAGTGGGGAAGACGTCTGTGTTGTGGACAGTTGGAAGGATGTCCCTTTGGTGGACAGTGGGAAGGACGTCGCTGTGATGGACTGTGGGGGAGGAACTCTTTGGGATAAACAGTTGCGAGGATGTCCTTGTGGTGGACAGTGGGTAGGACCTTTCTGTTTTGGACAGTGGGATGGACGTCCTTGTGGAGGACAGTGGGGAGGATGTCCCTATGATGCACATTGGTCAGGATATCCCTGTTGTGCACAGGAGGATGTCCCTGTGGTGAACAGTGAGACGAACTTCATTGTGCTGGACATTGGTAAAAATGACCCTGTGGTGGACAGTTTTATGGATGTCTTTATGGTACAAAGAGGACGTCTCTATGGTGGACAGTGGGGAGGATTTCTCTCTGATGGATAGTGGGGAGGAAATCCCTGTGGTGGACAGTTGGGTGGACCTCCCTGTGGTCGACAGTGTGTAGAACATCCCTGTAGCAGACAGTGGGGAGGACGTCCCTGTGGTAAACTGTGGGAATAATGTCCTTTTTGTGGACATTGGAAGGACGCCCATGTTTTGGACAAGGGGAGTCTTTCCCTATGGTGTACAGTGGGGAGGACATCCCTCTGCTGGACATATGTAGGATGTCTCTGTGGTGGACAGTGGAAAGGACATCCCTGTTTGGTAAGTGGGGAGGACATTTTTGTGGTGGACATTGGGAAGAATGTCCCTCTGGTGGACAGTGGCAAGGACATCTCTGTGGTGAACAATGAGAAGGACGTCCCTCTGGTGGACAGTGGAGAGGATGTACCTGTGGTGGACAGTGGAAAGGACGTTCTATGGTGGACTGTTGGAAGACTGTCCCTGTGGTGGAGTCCATGGAGGACCTCTCTGTGGTGGACAGTGGGAAAGAAATCCCTGTTGTGCACAGTAAAATGATGTCCCTATTGTGAACTTTGAGGAAGATGTCCCTCTGGTGAACAGTGGGAAGGACATCTTTGTGGTGGACAGTGGTGAGGGCGACCCTGTGGTGGATAATGGTAAGGATGCCCCTGTGGTGGACTCCATGGAGGACCTCAGTTTGGTGGACAGTGGGAAGGACATCCTTGTGGTTGACAATGTAAAGTATGTCCCTGTAGTGCACAGTGGTGAGGACATTCTTGGTTTGCACAGGAGGATGTCCTTGTGGTGGACAGTGTGCAGGACCACACTCCTTTGGACTGTAGGGTAGAACATCCGTGTGGTGGACAGTGGGGAAGATGATGTACCTTTGGTGGACAGTGGGAAGGACATGACTGTGGTCGACTCTGGGGGAGGAAATCTTTGGTGTGGACAGTTGAGATGATGTCCCTGTGGTGGGAAGTGAGTAGGATCTTTCTGTTTTGGACAGTTGGATTAACATCCTTGTGGAGGACAGTGTGGAGTATGTCCCTATTTTGAAGGGTGGGATGGATGTTTCTGTAGTGGAAATTTGTGAACATATTTGTGTGGTGGACAGTTAGGAAGACATCCTGTGGTAAACAGTGTGAAAGAAGTCCTTTTTGTGGACAGCAAAAGGATGTCCATGTGGTGGACAATGGGAAGGACATCCCTGTGGTGGACAGTGGGTAGTACGTTCCTGTGGTGGAAACTGGGGAAGACGTTGCTGTGGTGGACAGTGGAAAGAACATCCCTGTTGTTGACAGTGGGTAGGACATCCCTGTGGTGTACAGTTGAAAGGACATCACTTTGATGGACAGTAGAGAGGACCTCCCTGTGGTGGACAGTGGGAAGGAGGTCCCTGTGGTGGACAGTGAAAAGGACATCCCTATTGTGGACAGTGGGAATCAGTTCTCTATGGTGGAGTGTGAAAAGGATACACCTGTTGTGGACAGTAGAGAGGATTTTCTTTGGAGGACAGTGAGAAGGAGGTCCCTGTGGTGGATATTGGAAGGACATAAATAATGTGGACTGTGGAAAGGACGCCGATGTTGTGGTCATTGGGAAAGACCTCCTTGTGGTGAACAGTGGGAAGGATGTCCTTCTGGAGGACATTGGGGAGGAACTCCCTGTGGTGTCATGTGGGAAGGATGTCAGAGTTTTGGAGAGTTGGGAGGTTGTCACTTAGGTGGACAGTGGTAAGGACATCCCTTTGGTGGATAGAATAGAGGACCTCACTCTGGTGAACAGTGGGAGGAAAGTCCCTGTGGTTGAGAGTGGGAAGAACATTTATGTTGTGGACTGTGAGAAGGACTTACATGTTGTGAATATTGGGAAGGGCCTTCATGTGTTTTACAGTGGCAAGCATGTCCTTCTGGTGGACATTGGGGAGGAATTCCCTGCGGTGGACAATGGGAAAAATGTCCCTCTGATGGAGAGAGGGGAGATGGTTACTTAGGTGGACAGTGGTAAGGACATCCCTGTGGTAGATATTAGAGAGGATCTCTCTGTGGTGAACATGGAAAGAAGGTCCCTGTGGTGGCAAGTGTGAAGGACATTTATGTTGTGGATTGTTGGAAGGACATACATGTTGTGGACATTGGGTAGGACCTCTGTGTGTTCTACAGTGGCAAACATGTCCCTCTGGTCAACAGTAGGAAATATGTCCCTGTGGTGGACAGAGGCAAGGAAATCACTGAGGTGGACATTAGGAAGTACGTTCCTGTTGTGGACAGCAGGGTGTTCCTTTCTGTGATGGACAGTGGGAAGAAAATGCCTGTTGTGAACAGTGCTGTGGACATCCCTGTCTTGGACAGTGGAAAGGACATCCCTGTGTTGGACATTGGAAGGACACATATAGTCTGGACTGTGGGAAGGACATCCCTGTTGTGAACATTGGGAAAGACATTTTGGTGGACAGTGGGAAGGATGACACTCTTGTGGACAATGGGGAGGACTTCCCTGTGGTGGAAAGTGGGAAGGACATCTCTGTAGTGGACAGTGGTGAGGACATCCTTGTACTAAACTGTGGGAATAATGTCCTTTTTGTGGACGGTGGAAGGATGTCCATGTTGCGGACAATAAGTTTATATCCTTATGGTTAACAGTGGGTAGGACCTCCCTGTGGTGGATATGGGTAGGATGTCTCTGTGGTGGACAGTGAAGAGGACATCCCTGTTTAAAGTGGGGAGGACATCCTTGAGGTGGACAGTGTTGAGGACATCTCCGTTGTAGACAGTGGGAAGAATGTCCCTGTTGTGGACAGCGGAATATACATCTCTCTTGTGTACAATAAAAAGGATGTTCCTCTGGTGGACAGTGTAGAGGATGTACCTGGAGGGACAGTGAAAAGGATGTTCTATGGAGGACAGTGAGAAGACTGTCCCTGTAGTGGAGAGAAGGGTGGATGTGTCTGTGGTGGACATTGGGAAGGACATCCCTGTTGTGGACAGTAAAAGGATGTCCATTTTGTGCACATTGGGGAAGATGTCCCTCTAGTGAACAATGGGAAGGACATCCCTGTGGTGGACATTGGCGAGGATGACCTTGTGGTGGACAGTGGTAAGGATGCCCCTATGGTGGGAAGCAGGGAGGACCTCACTTTGATGGATAGTGAGAAGGACGTCCCCGTGGTGGACAATGCAAAATATGTCACTGTGGTGCACAGTAGTGAGAAGATCCATGGTGTGCACAGGAGGATATTTTTGTGGTGGACAGTGGTGAGTACCACACTCTGGTGTACTGTGGGATAGGACGTTCTTTTGGTGTATATAGGGAAGGACATCCATGTGGTGGACAGAGGGGAAGATGTCCTTGTTGTGGACAGTGGGAAGGATGTTCCTTTGGTGGACAATGGGACGGACCTCCCTGTGGTGGACTGTAGGGAGAAACTCCTTGGGGAGGATCGTTGGGAGGATGTCCCTGTGGTGGACAGTAGGTAGCACCTTTCTGTTGTGGACAGTTGGATAAGCATCCTAGTGGAGGAAAAGTGGGGTGTATGTCCCTGTTGGGTACAGTGGGGTGGATCTTTCAATAGTGGACAGTTGGGAACATATTTGTGTGGTGGACAGTTAGGAATATGTCCCTGAGGTAAACAGTGGGAAGGAAGTCCTTTTTGTAGACAGCGAAAAAAATGTCCATGTGGAAGACAATGGGAAGGAATTCCCTGTTTTAGACAGTGGGGAGGTTCTCCCTGTGGTGGACAGTAAGTAGGACGTCCCTGTGGTGGACAGTGGGGAGGACTTTTCTGTTTTGGACAACTGAGAGGATGTACTGTGGTGGACCGTGTGAAGGACGTCCCTGTGGTGTACATCCTGGAGGACCTCTCTGTGGTGGACAGTGGTAAAGATTTCCTTGTAATAGACAGTGATGAGGATGTTTCTATGATGGACAGTGGAAAGGACGTCCCTCTTGTGGACAGTGGTGAGGATATCCCTGTCGTAGATATTGCAAAGGACGTCCCTGTGTTGAACAGTAGTGAGAATATCCCTGTTGTGCATAGGAAATTGTCCCTGTTGTGCAAAGTGTGTAGGATGTCCCAGTGGTGAACAGTGAAAAGGATGTCAATGTGGTGGAGAATTTGGAGGAAATCCCTGTGGTAGACATTGGAAAGGACGTCCCTTTGGTGGAAAACAGTGAGGACTTCTCTATGGTGGATTGTATGAAGGACGTTCTTCTGGTGGCCAGTGGCAAGAATGTCCCTGTGATGGACAGTGGGGAGAACATCGCTGTGGTGAACAGTGGTGAGGTCCTTTCTGTGGTGCACTGGAGAGTGTCCCTTTGGCGGACCATGGGAATGATGTTTCTGTTTTGGAGAGTGCAGAGGACATCTGTGGGGTGGATAGTGGTGAAGATGTCTCTGGTGAGCACAGGAAGATGTCCCTGTGCTGCACAGTCATGAGCATGACCCTGTTGTGCACAGGAGGATGTTACTGTGGTGCACAGTAGGGAGGATGTCCATGTTTTGAACAGTGGGAAAGAACACCCAAGTGGTGGACATTGGTGAGGACAACCCTGTGGTGGACAGTGAGGAAACATCACTCTGGTGGACAATGGGGTGTACGTCTCTGTGGTAGACGAGGGAAGGATGTCGCTGTGGTGGACAATTTGGAGGATGTCACTTTGATGAACAATTGGAAGGATGTCACTTTGATGGACAGTGGGAAGGACGTCCCTGTGGTAGACAGTGGGAAGGACATCCTTTTGGTGGACAGTGAGAAGGATGTCCCTGTTGTGGACAGTGGGGAATACGTACCTTTAGTGGACAGTGGGGAGGACGTCCTGTGGTAGACATTAGTGAGGACATTTTTCTGGTGCAAAGGAGAAAGTCCTTTGGTGCACATTGGGAATGATATCACTTCCATGGAGTGTGTGGAGGACACCTCTGGGGTAGACAGTGGTGAGGACCTCTCTGGTGTGCACAGGCAGATGTTCCTGTGGTGCACAAGGGTGAGGACATCACTGTTGTGCACGGGAGGATGTCTTTGTGGTGCACAGTGAGGAGGATGTCCTTGTGGTTAACAGTCAGAAGGATGTCACTCTGGTGGACAGCTGGGAGGACCTCTCTGTGGTTGAGAGTAGGAAGGACCTCCCTGTGGTGTACAGTGGGTAGGACGTCCATGTGATGGACAGTGGGGAAGATATCCCTGTTTTGGACAATGGTTAGGAAGTTACTGTTGTGGACAGTGGGAAGGACATCCCTGTGGTGGTCAGTGGTGAGGACGACCCTGTGGTGGACAGTGGTAAGGATGCCCGTGTGGTGGACAACAGGGAGGACCTCACTTGGGTGAACAATGGTAATGATATCCCTGTGTTGGACAATGCAAAGTATGTTCCTGTGGTGCACAGTGGTGAAGACATCCCTGTTGTGCACAGGAGGATGTCCTTGTGGTGGACAGTGGACGGACCACACTCTGGTGGACTGTGGGGTAGGATGTCCCAGTGGTGAACAGTGGAAAGGACGTCCATGTGCTGGACAGTGGGAAAGATGTCTGTTTTTTAAACAGTGAGAAGGATGTCTTTTTGGTGGACAGTGGGAAGGACAACCATGTAGTGGACAGTGGGGAAGATGTCAGTGTTGTGGACAGTGGGAAATATGTCCCTTTGGTGGGCTGTGGGGGAGGAACTCCTTGGGGTGGACAGTTGGTAGGATGTCCCTGTGCTGGACAGTGGTTAGGACTTTGTGTTGTTGACAGTGGGATGGGGGTGCTTGTGGAGGACAGTGCGGAGTATGTCCCTGTTGTGTACAGTGGGATGGCTGTTTCTGCAGTGGACAGTTGGGAACATATTTGAGTGGTAGACACTTAGGAAGACGTCCCTGTGGTAAACATTGTGAAGGAAGTCCTATTTGTGGACAGCAAAAGGATGTCCATGTGGTAGACAATGGGAAGGACGTCCTTGTTGTAGACAGTGGGGAGCGTCTCCCTGTGGTGGAAAGTAAGTAGGATGTTGCTGTGGTGGACAGTGGGGAGGATGTTTCTATTTTGGACAACTGAGTGGACGTCCCTGTCGTAGATATTGGAAAGGACATCCCTGTGGTGAACAGTGGAATATATGTTTCTGTGGTGGACAGTGGAGAGGACCTCCTCATGGTGGAAAGTGGAAAGGACCTCACAGTGGTGGACATTGGTGAGGAAGTTTCTCTGGTGCAAAAGAAGATGTCTCTTTGTTGGACAGTAGAGAGAAACACCCTATGGTGGACAGTGGGAAGAACATTTATGTTGTGGACAGTGGGAAAGAAGTCCCTGTTGTGGATATTGGGAAGGACTTCCTTGTGGTGAACAGTGGGAAGGACATCCCCCTGGTGGACAGTGGAGAGGACTTTTCTGTGTTGGACATTTGGGATGACATCTCTGTTTTGAATAGTGGAAAAGACATTTCTTTGGTGGATAGTGGGGAGGATGTATCTGTTGTGGAGAGTTCAGAGGACATCTCTGGGGTGGAGAGTGTTGCTGACATCCCTGGTTTGCAAAGGAGGATGTCCCTGTGGTGCACATTGGTGAAGATATCCCTGTTATGCACAGGAAAATGTCCCTGTTGTGCAAAGTGGGTAGGATGTCCCAGTGGTGAACAGTGAAAAGGATATCTCTGTGGTGGACAATTTGGAGGATGTCCCTGTGGTTGACAGTGGGAAGGACGTCTCTTTGGTGGACAACAGGGAGGACTTCTCTATGGTGGACTGTATGAAGGACGTACTTGTGGTAGTCAGTCAGAAGGATGTCCCTGTGTTGGGCAGAGTGGAGGATGTCTCTGTGGTGGACAGTTGAAAGATGTACCTTTGGTGGACAGTGGAAAAAATTTCCCATGGGTGACAGTGGGAAGGACATCCCTGCATTAGACAGTGGGTAGAATGTCCTTGTGGAGTTCAGTGGGTAGAATGTCTCTGTGATGGACAGTGGGAAGGAGAACCCTGTTGTAGCCAGTGGGGAGAATATTTCTGTGGTGGACAGTGAGAAGGATGTCCTTGTTGTGGACAGTGGGAAAGATGTCTCTGTGGTGGACATAGGAGAGGATATCATTTAGTTTACATTGGGAAATACATTTCTGTTGTGTACAGCAGGGTGTACCTTTCTGTGGTGGACGGTGGAAAGGATATACCTTTGGTGGACAGTAGAGAGGACTTCCCTGTGGTGGACCGTGAGAAGGAGTTCCCTGTGTTGGACATTGAAAGGACATACATATTGTGGACTGTGGGAATAACGTCCCTGTTGTGGACATTGGGAAAGACCTTCTGGTGAACAGTGAGAAGAAGATCCCTGTGATGGAGAGTGGGAAAGACATTTATGTTGTGGATTATGGGAAGGATGTACATGTTGTGGACATTGGGAAGGACATCCGTGTGTTCTACAGTTTCAAAGATGTCCCTCTGGTGGACAGTGTGGAGGACCACCATTTGGTGACAGTGGGAAGGACGTCACTGTGGTGGACAGAGGAAAGGACATCATTGAGGTGGATATTAGGAAGTATTTTCCTGTTGTGGACAGCAAGGTGTACCTTTCTGTGGTGGACAGTGGGAAAGACATACCTGTTGTGGACAGTGGAAAGGACATCCCTGTGGTGGACAGTAGAGAGGACTTACCTGTGATGCACAATGGGAAGAATTTCCCTGTTTTGGAATGTGAAATGGACATGCCTGTTGTGGATAGGGCCGAGGACATCCCTGTGGTGAACAGTGAAAAGGACATCCCTGTGGTGGACAGTAGAGAGGCCTTCCCTGTTGTGGACAGTGGGAAGGAGGGCCCTGTGGTGGACATTGGAAGGACATATATGGTGTAGAATGTGGGAATGATGTCCATGTCATGGACATTGGGAAAGACCTTTTGGTGTACAGTAGGAAGGATGACCCTCTTGTGGACAGTTCAGAGGATGTCCTGTGGTTGTAAATTTGAAGGACATCACTGACAGTGGGTAGAAAGTCTTGGTGGTGAACAGGGGGAAGGACATCCCTGTTGTGGACAGTCGGAAGGACATCCTTGTTGTGGACAGTGGGAAGGGCGTCTCTGTGCTGGAAAGTGGGAAGGATGTCCCTGTGGTGGATATTGGGGTGGATATCCCTGTGGTGAACTGTGGTGAGACCGTTTCTGTGGTGCACAGGAGAAAATCTCTTTGTTGGACCATAGGAAGGATTTTCCTGTTTTGGAGAGTGCAAAGGACATCTCTGTTGTGAACAGCGGTGAGGACATCCCTGGTGTGCACTGGAAGAGGTCCCTGTCGTGCACAGTCATGAGGACATCCCTGTTGATAATAGGAAATTGTTCCTATAGTGCACAGTAGGGAGGATGTCCCTGTCTTGAACAGTGGGAAAGAACACCCCAGTGGTGGACATTGATGAGGACAACCCTGTGGTTGAGAGTGGGGAAACATCCCTGGGGTGGATAGTGGAGTTTACGTCTCTGTGGTAGACGAGGGCAGGATGTCACTGTGGTGGACATTTGGAAGATTGTCCCTGTGGTGGATGTGGGAAGGACATCCATTTGGTGGACAGTGGGTATGACGTCCCTGTGGTGGACAGTGAGCTGGACCTCTCTATAGTGGACGGTGTGAAGGATGTCCCTGTGGTGGACAATGGGAAGGACAACCCTGTTGTGGAAAGTGAGAAGGATGTCCGTGTGATAAACAGTGAGGAGGACATCACTGTGGTGAACAGTGGTGAGGACCTTTCTGTGGTGTTCTGGAGAGCGTTCCCTTGTTGGACCATGACAAGGATGTCCCTGTTTTGGAGAGTGCAGAGGACATCTCTGTGGTGGACAGTAGTGAAGATGTCTCTGGTGTGCACTGGAAGATGTCTCTGTGGTGCACAGTCATGAGGATGACTCTGTTGTGCACAGGAGGATGTTACTGTGGTCCACAGTAGGGGGGATGTCCATGTTTTGAAGTGGGAAAGAACACCCCAGTGGTGGACATTGGTGAGGACAACCCTGTGTTGGAGAGTGGGGAAACATCCCTGTGGTGGACAGTGGGGTTTACGTCTCTGTGGTAGACGGGGGAACGATATCACTGTGGTGGACAATTTGGAGGATGTCCCTGTGGTGAACAATTGGAAGGATGTCCCTTTTATGGACAGTGGGAAGGAGGTCCCTGTGGTAGACAGTGGTGAGTACATCAATGTGATGGATAGTGGGAAGGATGCCCATGTGGTTGACAGTTGGAAGAAGGTTCCTGTGGTGGACTTTGGGAAGAACATTCCTTTGTTGGAAAGTGGGATGATGTCACTGTGGTGGACAGTGGAAAGGATGTCCCTTTGGTGGACAGTGGGATGGACATCACTGTGCTGGACAGTGGGAAGGACATCCCTGTTGTGGACATTGGGGAAAATGTCCCTGTGATGGACAGTGGGGAAGTCATCCCTGTAGTAAACAGTGGTGAGGACGTTTCAGTGGTGCACTGGAGAACGTCATTTTGGTGGACCTTGGTAAGAATGTCCCTGTTTTGGACAGTGCAGAGGACATCTCTGGGGTGGACATTGGTGAAGATGTCCCTGTTGTGCACTGGAAGATGTCCCTGTGGTGCACAGTGGGGAGGATGTTCCTGTTTTGAACAATGTGAAAGAATAACCCTGTGGTGAAATTCATGAGGAGCCTACTGTTGTAGACAGTGGGGAAACATCTCTGTGGTGGACATTAGGGTGGACGTCTTTGTGATTGACGGGGGAAAGATGTCCCTGTGGTGAAGAGTGCTGAGGACAACTCTGTGTTGGACATTGGTGAGAACAACCCTGTGGTGGACATTGGACAGGAAGTCCCTTTTGCTGACTGAGTGTAAAACGCTCCCATGATGGACAGTGGATAGGACCTACCTGTGGTGGAGATTGGGGAGGACCTCGCTGTGGTAGATGGTGGGTAGGACATCCCTGTGGTGGACAGTGGAAATAACATCCCAGTTCTGGACAGTAGGGAAGACGTCACTGTGGTGGACAGTGAAAAGGACATAACTTTCATGGACAGTAGAGAGGACCTCCCTGTGGTGGATAGTGGGAAGGAAGTCCCTGTGGTGGACAGTGGGGAGAACATTTATGTTGTGGACTGAGGGAAGAACATCACTTTTGTGGACACTGGGAAAGACCTTGTGGTGAACTGTGGGAAGAATGTCCCTCTTGTGGACAGAAGGGAGGATGTCACTTAGGTGGATAGTGGGAAGGATATCCCTGTAGTGTTATGTGGGGAGGACCTTTCTTTGATGAACAATGGGAAGGACATTTCTGTTGTGTACATTGGGGAGGATTTCACTGGTTTGGACAGTGTTACGAACATCCCTGTGGTGGACAATAGAGAGGACCTTACTGTTGTGAACAGTGGGAAGAAGGTCCATGTGATGGACAGTTGGGAGGACATTTATGTTGTGTATTGTGAGAAGAATGTCCATGTTGTGGACATTGGGAAGGACCTCCGTGTGGTGGAAAAAGGGAACCATGTCCCTCTCATGGACAGTGGGGAGAAACACAACTTGGTGGAAAGTGGGAAGGTCATCTCTGTGGTGGACATAGTCGGGGACATCATTTAGTCGACATTGGGAAGTACGTTTCTGTTGTGTACAGCAGGATGTACCTTTCTGTGGTGGACAATGGGAAGGACATAATGTTGTGGACAGTTCAGAGGATGTCCCATTGGTTGACAGTGGAAAGGACATCCCTGTGGTGGAGAGTAGAGAGGACTTCACTGTGGTGGACAGTGGGAAGGAGGTTCCTGTGGTGGACCATGGAAAAAACATGCCTGTTGTGGACAGGGCAGAGGACATCCCTTTGTGGGCAGTGGAAAGTAATTACCTGTGGTAGACAGTGGAGAGGACTTCCCTGTGGTGGACAGTGAGAAGGAGGTCCCTGTGATGGATATTAGAAGGGCATTTATGTTGTGGATTATGGGAAGGAAGTACATGTTGTGGACATTGAGAAGGATCTCCATGTGTTCTACCGTGGCAAGCGTGTCCCTCTGGTGGACAGTGGGGAGGACATCATTGTGCTGGACATTGGTGAAGATGTCCCTGTGGTGGACAGTTTTATGAATGTCCTTGTGGTACACAGAAAGACATCTCTGTGTTGGACAGTGGGGAAGACCTCCCTGTGGTGGACATGTGTAGGATGTTTCTGTGGTGGACAGTGTGGAGGACAGAGCTTTTTGGTAAGTGGGGTTGACATCCTTGTGGTTGACCGTGGGGAGGACATCTCTGTTGTGAACATTGAGAAAAATGTCCCTGTTGTGAGCAGCAGAAAAGACCTCTCTGTGGTGTACAATGAGAAGGACATCTGTCTGGTGGACAGTGGAGAGGATGTACCTGTGGTGGACAGTGGAAAGGACATTCTATGGTGGAGAGTGGGAAGAGTGTCCCTGTAGTGGAGAGAAGGGAGGACCACTCTATGGTGGACTGTGGGAAGACTGTCCCTTTGGTGGAGAGCAGGGAGGACCTCTTTGTGGTGAACAGTGGGAAGGACATCCCTATGATGGCCAGTGGTGAGTACGACCCTGTGGTGAACTCTGGTAAGGATGCCCCTGTGGTGGACAGCAGAAAGGACCTCACATTGGTGGAAAGTGGGAAGAACGTCCCTGTGGTGGACAATGTAATGTATGTCCCTGGGTTGCACAGTGGTGAGGACATCCCTGTTGTGCACAGGAGGATGTTATTGTGGTGGAAATTGAGGAGGACCACACTCTGGTAGCCGGTGGGGTAGGACATCCCTGTGGTAGACAGTGGGAAGGATGTCCATGTGGTGGACAGTGGGTAAGATGTCTGTGTTCTGGACAGTGGGAAAGATGTCCCTTTGGTGGACAGAGGGAAGGACATCCCTGTGGTGGACTGTGGGGAGGAACTCCTTGGGGTGAACAGTTGGGAGGATGTCCCTGTGGTGGACCTTGGAAAAGACTTCCTTGTGGTAAACAGTGGGAAGTTTGTCCCTCTGGTGGATATTGGGGAGGAACTTTCTGTGGTGGACAGAGGGAAGGATGTACCTGTGGGGGATAGAGGGGAGGTCGTCACTTAGGTGAACAGTGTTAAGGACATCCGTGTGGTGGATAGTAGAGAGGAACTCTCTGTGTTGAACAGTGGGAAGAATGTCCCTGTGTTTGAGAGTGGGAAGGACATTTATGTTGTGGATTTTTGGAAGGACGTATCTGTTGTCGAAGTTGGATAGGACCTGCGTGTGTTCTACAGTGGAAAGCATGTCCCTGTCGTGGACAGCGGAAAGGATATCATTGAGTTGGACATTAGGAAGTATGTTCCTGTTGTGGACAGCAGGGTGTACCTTTCTGGGGTGGACAGTGGGAAGGACATGTCTGTTGTGGACAGTGCAGTGGACATCTTTGTAGTGGACAGTGGAAAGGAAATCCCTGTTGTGGACAGTGTTAAGGAGGTCCCTGTGGTGGACAATGGAAGGACATATATTTTTGTGGACTGTGGTAAGTACGTCCCTGTTTTGGACATTGGGAAACCACTTTTGGTGGACAGTGGGAAGATTGACCCTCAAATGGACAGTGGGGTGGACATCCCTGTGGTGGAAATTGGGAAGGACATCCCTTTTATGGTCTGAGGGGAGGACATCACTGAGGTGGACAGATGAAAGGACGTACCTGTGGTGGACAGCAGGGAGGACCTTTCTGTTTAGAACTGTGGGAATGACATCCTTGTAGTAGACAGTGGGAAGGAAATCCCTCTGGTGGACAGTGGGGAGGATGTTAGTGTGGTGCACTGGAGAACGTCCTTGTGGTGCATAGTCAGAAGGATGTTCATATGGTGGAGAGTGCAGAGGACATCTCTGTGGTGGACAGTGGTTAGGACATCCATGTTGTGCCCAGTGGGGAGGATGTCCCTGTTGTTTACAGTGGGAAGGACTTCACTGTGTTTGATAATTGGGAGGACATCCTTGTTGTGGACAGTTGGGAGGATGTCACTGTGGTGGAGAGTTGAGAGGATTTCACTGTGGTAGACAATGCAGATGAAGGCTTGTAGACAGTAAGAACACTGTTCCTGTGGTGAACAAGAGAATGTCTATTTGGTGCACAGTGAGATGGATATCCTGGTAATGGGCAGTTCAGAGGATATCTTTGGGGTGTACAGTGATAAAAACATCCCTGTTGTGCACAGGAGGATGTCCCTGAGGTATACAGTGGGGAGGACATCACTGTGATGGACAGGCAGAAGGATGTTCCTGTTGTGGACAGTGGGGAGGATCTCCCTGTGGTGGACAATGTGTAGGAAGCCCCTGTGGTTTACAGTGTGGAGGTTATTCATCTTATGGACAGTGGTGAGTACATCACTGTAGTGGACATTGATGAGGACAACCATGTTGTGGACAGTAGTAAGGATGTCCTTGTGGTACACATGAGGATGTCCCTGTGGTGGGGAGAGGGAAGGACATCTCTTTGGTGAACAGTGGAAAGGACATCCCTGTGCTGGATAGTTGGGAGGACCTCCCTCTGGTGGACAGTGAAGAGGACGTTTTGTGGTGGACCGTGGGATGTACATGTTGGTTGTGGTCAGTGCGGAGGATGTCATTGTGGTGGACAGTGGAAAGGACATCCCTGTGGTGGACAGTAGAGAGGACTTCCTGTGATGGACAGTGGGAAGGAGGTCCCTGTGGTGGACAGTGGGAAGACATATATGTTGTGGACATTGAGAAGAAAGTTCCTGTTGTGGACATTGAGAAAAACCTTTTTACTGTAGTGAACATTAGGGAGGATGTCCCTGTGGTGGACAGTGGAAAGGATGTCCATGTGGTGCACATTGGTCAGGATGTTCCTGTTGTGCACAGGAGGATGGTCCTTGTTAACAGTGGGAAGGACATCACTGTGCTGGACATTGTTGAAGATGACCTTGAAGTGGACAGTTTTATGGATGTCCTTTTGGTACACAGGAGGACATCACTGTGGTGGACAGTGAAGAGGACGTCTCTTTAATATACAGTGTGGAGGAAATCCCTGTGGTGGACAGTTTGGTGGACCTCCCTGTGGTGGACAGTGTGTAGAACATCCCTGTTATAGACAGTGAGGAGGACAGCCCTGTGCTAAACTATGGGAATAATGTTATTTTTTGGACAGTGGAAGTATGTCCATGTTGTGGAAAAGGGGAGTATTTCCCTATGGTGGACAGTGGAAAGGACATCCCTGTGGTGGACATGTGTAGGATATCTCTGTTGTGGACAGTGCAGAGGACATCCCTGTTTGGTAAGTGGGGAGGACATCCTTGTGGTGGACAGTGGGGAGGACATCTCTGTGGTGGATATTGGGAAGAGCGTTTCTGTGGTGGACAGCAGAAAGGACCTGTCTGTGGTGTACAATGGGAAGATTGTTCCTTCGTTGGACAGTGGAGGGGTTGTACCTATGGTGGACAGTGAAAGGACATTTTATGGTGGACACTGGGAAGACTGTCCCTGTGGTGGAAAGCAGGGAGGACCTCTCTGTACTTGACAATGGGAAGTACAGATGTCACTTTTGTGCACATTGTGGAAGATGTCCCTCTAGTGAACAGTGGGAAGGAAATCCCTGTGGTGGACAGTGGTGAGGACGACCATGTGGTGGACAGTGGTAAGGTAACCTCTGTTGTGGATAGCATGGAAGACCTCACTTTTGTGGACAGTGGGAATGACGTCCCTGTGGTGCAGAATGCAAAGTATGTCTCTGTGGTACACAGTGGTAAGCACATCAATGTTGTGCACAGGAGGATGTCCCTGTGATGGAAAGTGGGGAGGACCACACTCTGGTGGACTATGGGGTAGGACGTCCCTGTGGTGGACATTGCAATGTATGTCCCTGTGGTACACAGTGGTGAGAACATCAATGTTGTACACAGGAGGACGTCCCTGTGTTGGAAAGTTGGAAGGACATCCATGTTTTGGTCTGAGGGAAAAATATCACTGAGATGGACAGAATGAATGATGTCCCTGTGGTGGACAGCAGGGAGGTCCATTCTGTTTTGAATTGTGGGAAGGACATCACTGTTGTAGACAGTGGGGAGGACTTCCCTGTAATGGACCATGGGGAGATTGTTATTGTGGTTCACTGGAGAACGTCTTTGTGGTGAATAGTCAGAAGGATGTCCATATGGTGGAGGGTGCGGAGGACATCTCTGTGTTGGACACTGGTTAGGACATCCCTGTTGTGCACAGGAGGATGTCCTTGTGGTGGAGAGTGGGGAGGACTACACTCTGGTAGACTGTGCTGTAGGACGTCCTTGTGATGGACAGTGGGAAGGACGTCCATATGGTGGAGAGTGGGGAAGTTGTCTGTGTTGTGCACAGTGAGAAAATGTCCCTTGGGTCACAGTGGGAAGGCCGTCCCTTTTGTGGACTGGGGGGTTGAAGAACTCCTTGGGGTGGACATTTGGGAGGATGTCCCTGTGGTGGACTGTGTGGAGGACGTTTCTGTTTTGGACAACTAAGGGGACATTACTGTAGTGGACAGTGTGAAGTACGTCCCTGTGGTGGACAGCATGGAGGACCTCTCTGTGGTGGACAGTGGTAAAGATGTCCCTGTGATAGACAGTGCTGAGGATGTTTCTGTGGTGGACAGTGGAAAGAATATCCCTGTTGCGGACAGTGGTGAGGACCTTCCTGGCATAGATACTGGGAAGGATGTCCCTGTGAAGAACAGTGGAAAGATGTTTCTGTGGTGGACAGTGTAGAGGACCTCCTCATGGTGGAAAGTGGAAAGGACGTCACAGTGGTGGACAGTGGTGAGGATGTTTCTGTGGTGGACAGTGGTGAGGAAGTTTCTCTGGTGCAAAGGAAAACGTCCTCTTGGTGGACAGTGGAAAGTACATCTCTGTGGTGGAGAGTAGAGGGAAACACATTGTGGTTGACAGTGGGAAGAATATTTATGTTGTGGACAGTGGGATGGAAGCCCCTGTTGTCAATATTGGGAAGGACCTCCTTGTGGTGAACAGTGGAAAGGATATTCCTCTTATGGACAGTGGGGAGGACATCTATGTGGTGGGCAGGGGGAAGGACACCCCTGTGGTTGACAGTGAAAATGACTTATCTATGTTGGACATTTTGGGTGACATCCCTGTGGTGAATAGTGGGAAAGACGTTTCTTTGGTGAATAGTGAGGAGGATATCCCTGTCGTGGAGAGTGCAGAGGACATCTCGGGGGTGAAGAGTGTGGCTGACATCTCTGGTGTGCAAAGGAGGATGACCTTGTGGTGCACAGTGGTGAGAATATCCCTGTTGTGCACAGGAAAATGTCACTGTTGTGCAAAGTGTGTAGGATGTCCCAGAGGTGAACAGTGAAAAGGATGTCATTGTGGTGGACAATTTGGGTGATGTCCCTGTGGTGGACAGTGGGAAGGATGTCCCTTTTGTGGACAACAGGGAAGACTTCTCTATGGTTGACTGTATGAAGGACGTCCTTGTGGTGGTCAGTGGGGAGTATGTCTCTGTGATGAACAGTTGAAATGATGTCCCTGTGGAGGACAGTGGGGAGGACCTAACTGTGGGGGAGATTGGGGAGGAACTCCCTCTGGTAGACAGTGGGTAGGATGTCCCTGTAGTGGACATGGGTAGTAATTTCCTGTGGTGGACACTAGGGAGGACTTCCCTGTGGTTGACAGTGGAAAGAATATTTTTGTTGTGGACAGTGTGGAGCACGTCCCTTTGGTTGACAGTGGAAAGGACATCATTTTGATGGACAGTAGAGAGGACCTCCCTGTGGTGGACAGTGGGAAGGAGGTGTCTGTGTTGGACAGTGGGAAGGACATTTATGTTGTGGACTGTGGGAAGAACATCACTGTTTTGGACATTGTGAATGACCTCCATTCTTTGGTGGACAGTGGGAAGGACATTCCTGTTTGGACAGTGGGGAGGATGTCACTTGTTTGGTCAGTGGTAAGAACATCCCTTGTGGTGTACAGTAGAGAGGACTTTTCTTTGGTGAACAGTGGGAAGAATTCCATGTGTTGGACAGTGGGTAGGACATTTATGTTGTGGACAGTGGCAGGACGTCCCTGTAGTGGACATTGGTGAGGACAACCATGTTATGGACAGTGATAAAAATGTCATTGTGGTACACAGGAGGATGTCCCTGTGGTGGACAGTGGGAAGGACGTCCCTGTGGTGGACATTAGGAAGGACATATATGCTGTGGACTGCGGGAAGAATGTCCCTGGTGTGGATATTGGGAAAGACCACCTTGTGGTAAATTGTGGGAAGGATGTCCCTCTGGTGGACATTGTGGAACAACTCCCTGTGGTGGACTGTGGGAAGGATGACCTGTGGTGGAGAGAGGGGAGGTAGACACTTAGGTGGATAATTGAAATATGTACCTTTAGTGGACAGTAGGAAGAATGTCCCTTTGTTGGACAGTGATAAGGACGTCCCTGTGGTAGACAGTGGGTAGGATGTCCCTGTGGAAGGCAGTGGGTAGAACGTCTTCATGGTGGACAATGGGAAGGACATCACTTTTGTGGACAGTGGGGAGGATATTTCTGTGGTGGATAGTGGGAAAGACGTCCTTGTTGTAAACAGTGGGAAGTACATCCCTGTTTTGGACAGTGGGAAGGAAGTCACTGTGGTGGACAGTGGAAAGGATGTCCCTGGTTTGGACAGTGGGCTAGACATCCCTGTGGTGAACAGTGGTGAGAACGTTTCTGTGGTGCACAAAAGAACGTTTCTTTGGTGGACCGGAGGAAGGATTTCCCTATTGTGGAGAGTGCAGTGGATATCTCTGGGGTGGACAGTGGTGAGAATATTCCTGCTGTGCACTGGAAGATGTTGCTGTGGTGCACAGTCGGGAAGACACCCTGTTGTGAACAGGAGATTGTTCCTGTGGTGCACCATAGGAGGATGTCCCTGTCTTGAACAGTGGAAAGGAACACCCCAGTGGTGGACATTGATGAGGACAACACTGTGGTGGAAAGTAGCGAAACATCCCTGTGTTGGACAGTGGAGATTACATCTCTGTGGTAGACGAGAGAAGGATGTCACTGTGGTGGACAATTTGGAAGACGTCCCTGTGGTGGACAGTGGGAAGGATGTCCCTTTGATGAACAGTGGAAAGGACATCTCTGTGGTGGATAGTGGTGAGGACATCCATGTGATGGACAGTGGGGAGGATGTCCATGTGTTGGACAGTTGGAAGAATGTTCCTATAGTTGACTGTTGGAAGAACATCCCTATGGTGGACAGTGGGTATGATGTCCCTGTGGTAGATAGTGGGTTGAACCTCTCTATCATGGACAGTGGGAAGGATGTCCCTGTGGTGAACAATGGGAAAAACAACCCTGTTGTTGAAAGTTGGAAAAAAATGTCCCTGTAATGAACAGTGGGGAGGACATCCTTGTGGTGAAAAGTGGTGAGGATCTTTCTGTGGTGCTCTGGAGAACATCCCTTTGGTGGACCATAGGAAGCATGTCTATGTTTTGGATTGTGCAGATGACATCTCTGGGGTGGACAGTTGTGAAGATGTCTTTGGTGTGCACTGGAAGATATCCCTGTGCTGCACAGTCATGATGATGACCCTGTTGTGCAAAGGAGGATGTTATTGTGGTGCACAGTAGGGAGGATGTCCATGTTTTGAACAGTGGGAAAGAACACCCCAGTGGTGGTCATTGGTGAGGACAACCCTGTGGTGGACAGGGGGTTTACGTCTCTGTGGTAGATGAGGGAAAGATGTCATTGTGGTGGACAATTTGGAGGATGTCCCTGTGGTGAACAATTGGAAGGACTTTTTTTGATGGACAGTGGGAAGGACATCCCTGTGGTAGACAATAGTGAGGACATCCATGTGATGGACAGTGGGTAGATGTCCATGTGGTGGACAGTTGGAAGAATGTCCCTGTGGTGGACTTTGGGAAGCACATCTCTTTGGTGGACAGTGGGAAGGATGTCACTGTGGTGGACAGTGGAAAGACATCCCTGTGGTGGACAGTGTTAAGGACACTTGTGTTGTGGACATTTGGAGGATGTCCCTGTGTTGGACAGTGGGAAGGTGATCCCTGTAGTAAACAGTGGTGAGGACATTTCTGTGGTGAACTGGAGAAAGTCATTTTGGTGGACTGTTGGAAGGATGTCCCTGTTTTGGAGAGTGCAGAGGACATCTCTGGAGTGGACAGTGGTGAAGATGTCTCTGGTGTGCACTGGAAGATATCTCTGTGGTGCACAGTCATGAGGATGACCCTGTTGTGCACCGGAGGATGTTACTCTGGTGCACAGTAGAGAGGATGTTCATGTTTTGAACAGTGGGAAAGAACACCCAAGTGGTGGACATTGGTGAGGACAACCCTGTGGTGGACAATGTGGAAACATCCCTGTGGTGGACAATGGAGTTTATATCTCTGTGGTAGACAGGGGAAGGATGTCACTGTGGTGGACAATTTGGAGGATGTCCCTGTGGTGAACAATTGGAAGGATGTCCCTTTGATGGACAGTGGGAAGGGCATCCCTGTGGTAGTGTTGAGGATGTCCATGTAATGGACAGTGGGGAGGATGTCAATGTGGTGGACAGTGGAAACGACATGCCTTTGGTGGACAGTGGAAAGGACGTCCCTCTCGTGGACAGTGGGAAGGACAACTCTGTTGTGGACAGTGGTGAGTATGTCCCTGTGCTGAACAGTGGGAAGTACATCCCTGTAGTAAACAGTAGTGAGGACCTTTCTGTGGTGCACTGGAAAACGTCATTTTTTTTGGACCATGAGAAGAATGTCCCTGTTTTGGAGAGTGCAGAGGACATCTCTGGGGTGGACAGTGGTGAAGACATCCCTGTTGTGCACTGGCAGATGCCCCTGTGGTGCAAAGTCATGAGGATGACCCTGTTGTGCACAGGAGGATGTCTCTGTGGTGCACAGTTGTGAGGATGTTCCTGTTTTGAACAATGGGAAAGAACACCCCTGTGGTGGACATTGGAGAGGAAACCCCTGTTGTGGACAGTGGGGAAACATCTCTGTGGTGGACAGTTGGTTGAATATCTTTGCGGTTGATGGGGGAAAGATGTCCCTGTGGTGAAGAGTGCTGAGGACAACTCTGTGTTGGACATTCATGAGAACATCCCTGTGTTGGACATTGGGCAGAATGTCCCTGTGGCTGTACAGAGTGTAGGACGTTCCTGTGGTGGACAGCAGGGAGGTGGTTTCTGTGGTGTACAGTGGGTAGAATGTCCTTCTGGTGGACAGTGAGGAAGACGTCCCTGTGGTTGACTGTGGAATGGACATCACTGTGGTGGACAGTAGATAGGACTTCCCTGTGGTAGACAGTGGGAAGATTGTTCCAGTTGTGGTGAGTGTGAAGGATGTTTATGTTGTGGACAGTAAAGAGGACGTCCCATTTGTGGAAATTGGGAAGGATCTCCTTATGGTGAAAAGTGGGAAGGATATCCCTATGGTGGACAGTTGGGAGTACATCCCTCTGGTGGACAGTGTAAAGGACATCACTGTGGTGAACAGTTAAGAGGAACTCTCTGTGTTGGACAGTTGGGATGACATCCCTGTGGTGAAAAATGGGAAGGATGTCTTTTTGTGGAGATTGGGGAGGACATCCCTGTGGTGGACAGTGGTAAGAACATCCCTGTGCTGGACAGTGATGAGGATGTAACTGTGGTGCACAGGAAAATGTTATTTTGGTGGACTGTGGGTATGATGTCCCTGTTTTGGAGAGTACAGAGGACATCTCTGGGGTGGACAGTGGTGAAGTTGTCTATGATGTTCACCGGAAGATGTCCCTGTGGTGCACATTCCTGAGGTCATCTCTGTTGTGCACAGGTTTATGTCCCTGTGGTGCACAGTGGGGAAGATGTCACTGTGGTTCCCAGTGGGAAGGATGTCCCTGTGTTTGACAGTTGGGAGGAAATCCTTGTGGTGGACTGTGGGAAAGACGTCTTTGCGGTGGACATTGGAGAGAGTATTTCACTGTGGTGGACAGTGGGGATGATGGCCTTGTGGACAGTGAAGAGCACGTTCCTGTGGTCCACAAGAAAATGTCTCTTTGGTGGACAGTTTAAAGGATTTCCCTGGAGTGGAGAGTGCAGAGGACATCTCTCTGATGGACAGTGGTAAGAACATTTCTGTTATGCACAGAAGAATGTCCATGTGGTGCACAGTGGAAAGGATGTTCCTGTGGTGAACAGTGGGAAGGATTTCCTTGTGGTGGACATTAGTGAGGAGGATGCTGTGGTCGATAGTGGTAAGGATGTCCCTGTGGTGGACAGCAGGGAGAATCTTTCTGTGGTGGACAGTGGGTAGGATGTCCCTGCGATGGAAAGAGGGGAGGTAGTCACTGAGGTGGTTAGTGGGAAGGACATCCCTGTGTTACAGTGTGGTGAGTACTTCACCTTAGTGCACACTGAGGAGTACATCCCTGTGGATTACACTGTGGATGCCATCCATGTAGTGGACTATGGGGAGGACCTCCCTGGGGTGGACGGTGGAAAGGACTTCCCTGTTGTGGAAAGTGGGTTGGATGTCAATGTAGTCAACAGTTGGAAGGACGTTCTGTGGTGGACTGTGGCAAGGACATTTCTTTGGTTTACAGTGGGAAGGACATCCATGTTGTGAACATTGGGTAGGACCTCCCTGAGAAGGACAGTAGGAAGGATGTCCTTGTGGTGGACATTGGTGAGGAAGACACTGTGTTGGACCGTGTGGAAAACATCCCTGTGGTTGACAGTGGGGTAGACGTCCCTTTGGTTGACAATGGGGAGGATGTCCCTGTGGTAGATAGTTGGACAGATGTCTTTTTGGTGGACAGTGGAAAGGACATCCCTGTGTAGGACAGTAGAGAGGACTTCCCTGTTGTGGACAATGTGAAGGAGGTCTCTGTGGTGGACATTGGAAAGACATATATGTTGTGGACTGTGGTAAGGATGTCCCTCTGGTGGACATTGGGGAAAAACTCCCTGTGGTGGACAGTGGGAAGGATGTCCTGTGGTTGAGAGAGGGGAGGTCGTCACTTAGGTGGACAGTGGTAAGGACATCACTGTGGTGGATAATAGAGAGGACCTCTATGTTTTGAACAGTGGGAAGAAATTCCCTGTGGTGGAGACTAGGAAGGACATTTATGTTGTGGATTGTGGGAAGAACATTCATGTTGTGGACATTGTGAAGGGCCTCAGTTTGTTCTACAATGGCAAGCATGTCCCTCTTGTGAACAGTGGGGAGGACCACCATGTGGTGGACAGTGGGGAGGATATTTCTGTTGTGGACACTGGGATGGACATCTCTGTGGCCAAATGCAGGGAGGACATCCCTTGGTGTACAGTGGAGAGGATGTTTCTGTGGTGGACAGAGCAAAGGACATCATTAAGGTGGCCATTAGGAAGAACGTTCCTGTTGTGACCAGCAGGGTGTAATTTTCTGTGGTGGACAGTGGGAAAGATATGACTTTTGTGGACAGTGCAGTGGACTTCCCTGTGGTGGACAGTGGAAAGGACATTCCTGTGGTGGACAGTGGAAGGAGGTCCCTGTGGTGGATATTTGTAGGACATATATGTTGTAGTCTGTGGGAAGGATGTCCCTGTTGTGGACATTGGGAAAGACCTTTTGGTGGACAGTGTGAAGGATGACCCTTTTGTGGACAGTGGGGAAGACGTCTCTGTTTGTGTAAAGTAGGAAGGACATCACTGTTATGGTCTGAGGGGAAGATATCACTGAGGTGGACAGAGGGAATGACAGAGGTGAGGACTTCCCTGTATTGCATATTGTTGAGGACATCCATGTTGTGGACAGTGGTAAGGATGTCCTGGAGTACACAGGAGGATGTCCCATGATGGACAGTAGGAAGGCCATCTGTTTCGTAAACTGTGGAAAGGATGTCCCTGTGGTGGAGAGTTGGGAGAACCTCCCTGTGGTGGACAGTGGGGAGGACATTTATGTTGTGGACACTGGGATGGACGTCTCTGTGGCCAAATGCAGGGAGGACATCCCTTGGTGTACAGTGGAGAGGATGTTTCTGTGATGGAAAGTGGGAAGAATGTCACTGTGGAGGACAGCAGGGAGGACATCTCTGTGGTCGACAGTGGGAAGGACATCTCAGTTGTGGACACTGGAAAGAATATTCTTGTGGTGCACAATTGTGAGGATATCCCTTTTATGCATTGCAGAATGTCTCTGTGGTGCAAAGTGGGGAAGATGTCCCTTTGGTTGCCAGTGGGAAAGATGTCCATGTGGTGGACTGTGGTGAAGTCCACTCTGTAGTGTACATTGGGGAGGATGTCCCTGTGGTGGACCATGGGAAGGATGTCCCTCTGGTGCACATTGGTCAAGATGTCCCTGTTGTGCAAAGCAGGATGTCCCTGTCGTGAACAGTGGGAAGGACATCACTGTGATAGACATTGGTGAAGATGACCCTGTGGTCTACAGTTTAATGGATGTCCTTGTGGTAGACAGGTAGACGTCCCTGTGGTGAACTGTGGGGAGGACCTCTCTCTGATGGAGAGTGGGAAGGAAATCCCTGTTGTGGAAAGTTGTGTCGACCTCCCTGTGGTGGACAGTGTGTAGAACATCTCTGTATTGGATAACGGGGAGAACATCCATGTGGTATACTGTGGGAATAACGTCTTTTTTTGACAGTGGAAAGATGTCCATGTTATGGCCAAGGGGAGTATGTCCCTGTGGTGGACATGGGTAGGATGTCTCTGTGGTGGACAGTGATGAGAACATCTGTGCTGTGCCCAGTCGGGAGGATGTCCCTGTGGTGGTAAGAAAACAGGACATCCATTGAAGTGTACAGTGGAGAGGACTTCCCTGTTTTATACAGTGAGGAGGACATCCATGTGGTTGACAGTGGTGAGGACGACCCTTTGGTGGACAGTGGTAAGGATGCCCCTGTGTTGCACAGCAGGGAGGACCTCACTTTGGTTGACAGTGGGAAGGACATCACTCTGTTGGACAATGCAATGTATGTCCCTGTGATGAACAGAGGTGAGGACATCCCTGTTGTGCACAGGAGGATGTCCTTGTGGTGGACAGTGGGGAGGATCACACTCTGGTGGACTGTGGGGTAGGACGTCCCTGTGGTAGACAGTGGGAAGGAGGTCCATGTGTTGGACAGTGGGAAGAACATCACAGTGGTGGACTGTAGGGAGGAACTCTTTGGGGTGGACATTTAGGAGGATGTCCCTGTGTTGGACAGTGGGTAGAATCTTTCTGTTTTGGACAGTGGGATGGACGTCCTTGTGGAGGACAGTTGGAAGTATGTCCATGTTGTGTACAGTGGGATGGATGTTTCTATAGTAGACAGTTGAGAATATATTTGTGTGGTAGACATTTAGTAAAATGTCCCTATGGTAAACAGTGGGAAGGAAGTCCTTTATGTGGACAGCAAAAGGATATCCATGTGGTGGACAATGAGAAGGACGTCCCTGTTGTAGACAGTGGGGAGATTCTCCCTGTGGTGAACTGTAAGTAGGACGTCACTGTAGTGGACAGTGGGGAGAACGTTTCAGTTTTGGACAACTGACAGGACGTTACTGTGGTGGACAGTGTGAAGGATGTCCATGTGGTGGACAGCAGGGAGGACCTCTCTGTGGTGGACAGTGGTAAAGATGTCCCTGTGATAGACAGTGATGAGGATATCTCTGTGGTGTACAGTTGAAAGATGGACCTTTGGTGGACAGTGGGAAGAACGTCCCTTTGGTGGACAGTGGGAAGGACATCCCTGTGATAGACAGTGGGTAGGATGTCCCTGTGGAGGGCAGTGGGTAGAAAAACTCTGTGGTGGACAGTGGGAAGGACATCCCTGTTGTGGACAGTGGGGAGGATATTTCTGTGGTGGACAGTGGGAAGAACGTCCTTGTTGTGGACAGTGTGAAGGACTTCCCTGTGGTGGACAGTGGGAAGGATGTCCCTGTGGTGGACAGTGGTATGGACATCTTTGTGGTGAACAGTGGTGTGAATGTTTATGTGAGGCATAGGAAAACGTCTCTTTTGTGGACTGTAGGACGGATTTCTCTGTTGTGGAGAGTGCAGAGGAAATCTCTGGGGTGGACAGTGTTGAGGATGTCCCTGGTGTGAACTGGAAGATGTCCCTGTGTTGCACAGTCCTGTCGACTTCCCTGTTGTAAACAAAAGATTGTTCCTGTGGTGCACCGTAGGGAGTGTCTCCCTGTCTTGAACAAGGGAAAAATCACCCCAGTGGTGAACATTGATGAGGACAACCCTGTGGTTGAGCGTGGGGAAACAATCCTGTGGTGGACATTGGGTTTACATCTCTGTGGTAGACGAGGGAAGGATGTGACTGAGGTGGACAATTTGGAAGATGTTCCTGTGGTGGACTGTGGGAAGGACGTCCCTTTGATGGACAGTGGGAAGGACATCCCTGTGGTAGACAGTGGTGAGGCCATCCATGTGATGGACATTGGGGAAGATGTCCGTGTGGTGGACAGTTGGAAGAATGTTCCTATGGTTGACTGTTGGAAGGACATCCCTATGGTGGACAGTGGGTATGATGTCCCTGTGGTGGAGAGTGTGTTGGACCTCTCTATGGTGGACAGTGGGAAGAATGTCCCTGTGGTGGACAATTGGAAGGACGAACCTGTTGTGGAAAGTGGGAAGGATGTACCTGTGATGGACAGTGGGGAGGACATCCGTGTGGTGAACAGTGATGAGGACCTTTCTGTGGTGCACTGGAGAATGTCCCTTTGGTGGGCTGTGGGAAGGATGTCCCTGTTTTGGAGAGTGCAGATGACATGTCTGGGTTGGACAGCGGTGAAGATGTCTCTTGTGTGCACTGGAAGATGTCCCTGTGGTGCACAGTCATGAGGATGGCCCTGTTGTGCACAGGAGGATGTTACTGTGGTGCACAGTTGGGAGGATGTCCATGTTTTGAACAGTGGGAAAGAAAACCCTAGTGGTGGACATTAGTGAGGACAACCTTGTGGTGGAGAGTGGAGAAACATCCCTGTGGAGAGCAATAGGGTTTACGTCTCTGTGGTAGACGAGGGAAGGATGTCACTGTGGTGGACAATTTGGAGAATGTCCTTGTGGAGAACAATTGGAAGGATGTCACTTTGATGGACAGTGGGAAGCACGTCACTATGGTAGACAGTGGTGAGGACATCCATGTGATGGACAGTGGGTAGGATGTCCATGTGGTAAACAGTTGGAAGAACATCCCTGTGGTGGACTTTGGGAAAGACATCCCTTTGGTGGACAGTGGGTATGACGTCCCTGTGGTAGATGGTTGTACCTCTCTAAGGTGGAGAGTGGGGAGTATGTCCCTGTGCTGGACAATGGTAATCCCTGTAGTAATCAAGGGTGAGGATGTTTCTGTAGTGCAATGGAGAACGTCATTTTGGTGGAATGTGGGAAGAATGTCCCTGTTTTGTAGACTGCAGAGGACATCTCTGGGGTGGACAGTGATGAAGAAGACCCTATTGTGCCCTGGAAGATGTCCCTGTTGTGCACAGTCATGAGGAGGACCCTGTTGTGCACAAAATGATGTCCCTGTGAAGCACAGAGGGGAGGATGTACCTGTTTTGAACAATGGGAAACAACACCCCTTTGGTAGACATTGGTGAGGATGCCCCTATTGTGTACAGTAGGGAAACATCTCTGTGGTGGACAGTGGGGTGGACATCTTTGTGGTTGACGAGGAAAAGTTGTCCCTGTGGTGAAGAGTGCTGAGGACAACTCTGTGTTGGACATTGGTGAGAACATCCCTGTGGTGGACATTGAGCAGTATGTCCCTATGGCTGACAGAGAGTAGGACGTTCCTGTGTTGGACAGTGGGGAGGTGATTTCTGAGGTGGACAGTGGGAAGGATGTCCTTGTGGTGGACAGTAAGGAGGATGTCCCCATGTTGGACAGTGGAAAAAACATTACTGTCGTGGAAAGTAGATAGGACCTACTGGTGGTAAACTGTGAGAAGGATGTCCCTGTTGTGGACAGTGAGAAGGACGTATATGTTGTGGATTTTCAAAAGGACGTCCATATTGTGGACATTGGGAAGGACCTCCTTGTGGTGAACAGTAGGAAAAATATCCCTCTGGTGGACAGTTGGGAGGACATCCCTGTGGTGGAGAGTCGGAATGTCATCTCTCTGGTAGAGAGTGAAGAGGAACCCTCTGTGTTGGACATTTGGAATGATATCCCTGTGGTGGACAGTGGGAAGGATAAATTTGTGTGGAGAGTTGGGAGGACATCCATGTGGTAGACCGGCAGAAGGACGTCCCTGTGGTGAACAGTGTGGAGAATGTCCCTGTGGTAAACAGTGGTAAGGACATGCCTAGGCTTGACAGTGATGAGGATGTAACTGTGGTAGACAGTGGTGAGGACGTTTCTGTGGTGCACAGGAAAACGTTATTTTGGTGGTCCGTGGGAATGATGTCCCTGTTTTGGAGAGTGCAGAGGATATCTCTGGGGTGTGTTCTGCGCCCCTTCTGAGTCCCCTCACCCGCAAAAGAGACACGAGAGGCAGTGTTCAGGTAGTTACTACAACGAGGCTTTATTCTTGTATCAGCTGAAGCAGAAGATCCCAAGCCCTGAAAAGGCACTGCTTATGTGCACCCTAGAGTGGTGTGTTCACTTCTGATTGGCTGTTCACTCATCACCCCATATTACGTCCCAGGATGGGCAGTGACTTGGCTAGCTTTCGCCCCTTGCACCTGCGCAGTTTAGTTGTTCACTTGTGGGAGCACTGGATGCCAGCGCCATCTTGTAATGGCGAATGTTGTCACCGCTCGCCGTGGCTCCCTGCATCTCCCCCTTTCTATTTTATTAAGATGGAACAGCCTTTTGCCTATCAAGTGCGGCACCAACTCAGTGAGGGAAAGCAGAGGCCTGATCCCCTGTGCAAAATGAGATATTGTAATGGGTTTCTTCTCTTGACATCGTGCAATGAGTAATACTTCCCATACCCATCTCAATGCCTTTTGTCAGGGAAAGGGAGCCTCCACCCTGGGGCGCCACAAGGGGAGGAGGTTTCTTGGCATCAAACCTTTGTGCAATCAGGCATACTTTCAGGAAATCTATTCACACTCGTGGAACATTCCCTGTCTGTTGTGCGCACCTCCCGTGTCCCCTTTTCACCCGTGGAAGAGAAACACAAGAGGCAGAACTCGGGTAGTTACCACAGTGAGGCTTTACTCTTAATAGCAGAAGCAGAAAGACTCGGAAGGGCTGAAGACAGGAAGAGGCCCAGGTTAAATACACCCTAGAGTGACGTATTCACTTCTGATTGGCTGTTCACTCATCACCCAATATTACGCCTCGGGATTGGCCAGTGACTTTGGCGGGCTTTCTGCCTTTGCAGCTGTGCAGTTACTTGTTTAAGAGTGGGAGGACACGATGTCCGCGCCATCTTGGAATGGCAGATTATCCCACCGCTAACAGCGGCTTCCTACACCTGTCGAGTACCTACTCACAAACACCTCTAAATATTCAGGTACCACAGTTATTCAGGCAAGGGCTGGCTAGACTTAGACCTCTCATCGACCCAGTGCAATGGGCTGAACCCTTGGGGTGCATCGACTGAGGGTCTCAGTCATCAGTTAATTTCTTAGCATATATAGCCAAATTTCAGGGGAAGATCCTTGCTCCAAGGCTATGAGTGCTTGGGTGATAGCGACCTTGTCACATTTTTGTTGGCCTCTGACCTTGCAGACCAACCATAACATGAACACTAATCCACAACATAGGGCTGCACCAAACAGGCCCATCCCCACCCTTTCCTTAAAGAAAGAAAAGGCGAAAGAAATTCAAGAAGAAAGTCCTTTAACAATGGAGGGATCCAGGTGGGTGGAGTTGACAAGAATAATTTCTCTGCGAAGTTGTTCAAGAAGATTACCAAAATTTTCAGACCAATTTCCTGAAAGATATAAGGACAATTTACGTGAGAGATTGGCTGCTTTTGTAAAGTTTTCGTATTGAATGTTGGTAATGCACAAAGCTCCAAATTTCCTTTCACAGCCAATTTATGTCAACTGAAATAAGATATCCAGTCTTTCATCAACCAAATCTAATCTCTGATTGAGTATCATAATACCTCCTTTCAATTCTGCTGTGGAGGAAGAGTGGGTAGCCATTGCCTGGCTAACTCTTTCTGCCAAATATTGACAAATTCAGTGGTTTGTACTTGGTGAAACATGGCAATAGCTCCAACGGTAGCACCGTCTGCTCCAAGCATAATAGCTGTGACAATGGCTGCTGTTATATCAAAATCGCTCTTCTATCGAAATAAAGTCAAGGTCCCAGACGTCTGAATGGGGATAGGGATCCATTGTGGTATTCTGGCTATTAGGGCCTGCTTATAGACAAGAGCAGACCAGCACTGGGACATAAAGCAATTTACATTGGTACAAGTTTTAAAGGAGTGGTTGGATAAGATGAAAATAAATGGAGGATACACACAAACTGGAGTGAGGCATTAATTCGCTCTGTATAGTTAAAGGTATAGTAGAAATTCTGTTTAGCAGAAGTGGCGCCTTTTAAGAAGGCAAGGGCATAGGTTTTGGAAAAGCAGATAGGATAGCCCATCTAAATTCCCTATATATACTAGGAACCGAAGCTTGGAGAATCCATGTAGTGATCAAAAGCATTTGTAGGGGAACCCGCTGAGGAATCATCATCCACAATTGTGAGGCGTAGCGTCAGGCATTCTGGCAACCAAAATGGGTTGTCTTCTTCCTGTGGAAAAACACAAACCGTTCCCCTGGATCTTCTTAAAATAGGATCCGGGCCTTTCCATTGACCAGTCAAAACATCTTTCCATTTTATCATTTCTTTTGGCCTAGTTGGTTCCAGGCAATGGCGATCAGCCGCCGTGTTGCCCTGACTATCCAAAATCACAAAATTAAGAGTAAAAAGTGCCAGAGAGACAATAACCCATGTCACCGTGGGCAGAGCTTCGTCAACCTCTCCTTTTTGTTTTATCAAATAAGTTTTAAGGGTACGATGAGCACGCTCAATGACGCCCTGTCCCTGAGGGTTGTAAGGAAGACACGTCAGGTGTGTCACCTCCATTTGGCGACAAAATTGTCCAAACTTTTGAGAAGTGTAGACTGGTCCATTGTCAGTTCTAAGGATTTTAGGCTTTCCCCAGGCACTCCAAGCCTCGAGACAATGTTGAATAACATGGGCTGCCTTTTCTCCGGTCAATGGAGAGGCGAACATAACTCCAGAACAGGTATCAATGGAGACATGCAAATATTGTAATTTGTCAATGGATGGGATGTGGGTAACATCCATTTGCCAGATCTGTAATGACGTAATTCCATGAGGGTTAATTCCGGTATGGGGAACAGGTAGGAATTGACAGCAGTTTTGGCATTGAGTCACGATATCTCTAGCCTCCTATCTAGTGATGTTAAATTGACATTGTAGTGTCTCAGCTGTCACATGAAACCTTTTATGAAAGGCTTTAGCCAAATCCAATTTTGGCGAAAGGGCAATTGCAATCAACTTTGTGGGTCGATCTGCCAGGTCATTACCACGGGACATAGGTCCCGGTAAGCCTGAGTGAGCCCTAATATGAGTTATAAAGACAGGGAATCTTTGCTTAGCCAGGGTAAGCTGAATCTTTTGAAAAACTTCTACAAGTCTGCTAGATGTCTTAATTAACCCAGCAACTTCTAATGCTTTTACTGCATTAACCATATAAAAGGAATCTGAAACAATATTTAAGGGACCTGGAAAGATTTCCAGAACCTCTGACACCACTAAGCATTCCACAATTTGAGGTGAGGTTTCATGGTATTGTTTGAATGTAACCTTATCATTAACCACATAGGCACCCACTCCTGTTTTAGACCCGTCCATATAAACTACATTTCCATCTGGGAGTGGCTCCTGAGACACAATCTGTGGAAATATGATAGCTTGAGTTAAGGCAAATTGTAAGATGGGATGCTTAGGATAATGATTATCTATTTGACCATTGAAGGAAGTAACCAGCACTGCCCAAACATCAGAAGTCACCATTAATATTTGGACTTGATGGGCAGTATAAGACACTATCAAAACCTTAGGCTCCTTTCCAAAATGGGTAATGTCTGCTTTTACTCCATGAAGGGCAAGCTGAGTGACTGATTCTGGATACCATTCAATAATCTTTGTGTTAGAAGCATTGGAATGAATCCATAACAAAGACCCCTCTTGCCATAATACAGCGGTGGGTAAGCATCTAGTTTTGAAAACACATACATCTAAGGTTTTGGTTTCATCTATGCGTTTTAGTTGGGCAACTTGTAAAGCATTTTCCACTATTTGTAGAGCACGATTCGAAGTCGGTGTTAAGGTTCTTGGTGAGGAAATATGAGCATCCCCTTCTAAGATATCAAACAAAGGTTTTAATTCAGCAGAGGGAATTTTCAGAAATGGTCTCAACCAATTTATATCCCCCCAAAATTTTTGAAAATCATTCAAGGTATGTAAATGGTCTCTGCAAATCTGTAATTTTTGAGGAAGTATTTTTTTCTGGATAAATAACCGTTCCTAGAAAGGAGCCAATTTCTGAAATTTGTACCTTCTCAGTAGCAATATGTAAGTCCCATTGTTCCAGGGTTTTTAGTAATAAAGGGTATGAGGTCTGTAAAGTAACTAATTCCTTATGACACATAAGAAGGTCTTAACAGCAGCTGTCGCTATTTGTGCGTATACCTGCCAAGGGTGAGCGGTCTGGTCATTGGCATGTGTGCCAACTCCTGCCAGCATGTCAAAAGTCCATAACTGTTGTCCCTCAGTGTTTGAATTAATTCTGACTTGTGCTTGTAACTGCTCATGCCAGAGCGCTTTCCATTCCAAATATTGGCCCATATTGGTAAGTACCGCCTTCACTGTGTCCTGCCAGTCTCCTGGAATCATAGCAGCTGCAATTAATCTCTCCACTTGGGATACGGTAAAACTAGCCCCAATTCCACATGCACGTACTGCCTCAGCTAATTCTTTGACCTGCCTATACTGTACTGGGGTGTAGTGAGCCACTGTTTCAGTGGCTACACACTTGCATTTTCCAAGATGGCGCTGGTCTCATGTTTCCCCAGCAGTAAACAATTATTCTGTGCAGCTGCTAGGCAGAAAGAGCGCCAAGTTACTGGCCTATCCCGAGGCGTAATATTGGGAGGTGAGCGAACAGCCATTCAGAAGTGAATACGTCACTCTAGGGTGTATTTAA
Organism: Arvicanthis niloticus; assembly: GCF_011762505.2. Classification (NCBI taxonomy): domain Eukaryota; kingdom Metazoa; phylum Chordata; class Mammalia; order Rodentia; family Muridae; genus Arvicanthis; species Arvicanthis niloticus. The sequence goes on along the minus strand of NC_047675.1, from coordinate 871,260 downwards.
ATGAGCCTCTTCTGGTTTCTTCCGTTTTTCTGCTTTATCATGTGGAGTAATAAAAGGTCCTCGTCGCAGTACACCCGATTACCGCCTCCCTGTCCTTATTCACGGGCAAAAAGGGATTTTGGGGGTGCTCGTTACACTGGGGTATGAACATGGGCTCCCTCTGCCCCTTCAAAGACTGGAAATGCCAGCTGTAGCTGTCTCTGATCTCCTGGGCTTAGAAATGAATTAGAGATGCTGCCCAGGGTGTAGGCCGGAGGCAAGGGCATGGACGAGGTACTCAAGGTCTTTCTTAGTCTTATCTCAGGACGGTTATTTTTTGGTCCATATCTGTTTTGTTCATAGGCGGCTGCCTCTTCCTCTAGGCTTTCTTCCTCTCCTTGCATTAGATCTTCTTTGGAGCTGCTAAGGTCTATGGCGGCAAGCTCCTTAATGGGGTAAAGGGGGGTCTTTTTGACCTCCACTCTCTCTTCACTAGCTGGTGAAGGGTCCTTATTCTTAACAGGCCCTGCAGTGACCTCTGTTTCTTTTGAGTACTCTCCCTTTTTACCAGACTCCTGAGTCTGCTTCTTTTGTCCAGGCCTTCTTGCCTGCTTCCCTTTCCCAGGCTCCTTGGCCTTATCTTTTTCCCCAGGCTCCTTGGCCTGATGCTGGCTAACATGCTCTGTTTCTGATACACTGGAGTGGACCTCTTCTAAAACCTCTTGACTTGCATTGATAGCTGTGCTGCAAGCTGGATCTTCACAACACAAATAAGCTAAAAGTGAAAGCAACACAAGCAAGAGGCCAACTAGTGCAGCAGTGGCAATGGGTGAAAATCTGCTTGCAACCAAGGCTTCCACCCCAAACGTACCTCTCAGAGACATACCTCGATCCTGTAGTCTTTTAACCGGCCCTGAGTCTCGGGGGGGTCTCCATGGCACCAAATGTTCCGCACCCCTTCCGAGTCCCCTTGCCCGCAAGAGAGACACGTGAGGCAGTGTTCGGGTAGTTACTACAATGAGGCTTTATTCTTGTATCAGCTGAAGCGGAAGACCCCAAGCCTGGAAAAGGAACTGCTTATTTGTACCCTAAAGTGGTGTGTTCACTTCTGATTAGCTGTTCACTCATCACCCCATATTACGCCTTGGGATGGGCAGTGACTTGGCGCGCTTTCGCCTCTTGCACCTGCGCAGTTTAGTTGTTTACTTGTGGGAGCACCTGATTCCAGCGCCATCTTGTAATGGCGAATGTTGTCACTGCTCGCCGCAGCTCCCTACAGGGGTGGACTGTGGTGAAGACATCTATGGTGTTCACCAGAAGATGTCCCTGTGGTGCACATTCCTGAGGACAACTCTGTTGTGCACAGGTGTATGTCCCTGTGGTGCACAGTGGGGAGGATGTCCCTGTGGTTTACAGTGGGAAGGATGTCCCTGTGTTTGACAGTTGGGAGGAAGTCCCTGTGGTGGACTGTGGGAAGGATGTCTCTGTGGTGGACCTTGGTGAGAGAATTTCACTGTGGTAGACAGTGGGGATGATGGCCTTATGGACAGTGCGGAGGATGTTCCTGTGGTGCACAAGAAAATGTCTCTTTGATGGACAGTGGGAAGGATTTCCCTGGAGTGGAGAGTGCAGAGGATATCTCTGTAATGGACAGTGGTAAGCGCATTTCTGGGTAGGATGTCCCTGTGATGGAAAGAGGGCAGGTAGTCAGTGAGGTTGTCTGTGGGAAAGACATCCCTGTGGTATAGTGTGGTGAGTACTTCACTGTAGGGCACACTGAGGACAACATCCCTGTGGATTATACTGTGGAGGACATCCATGTGGTGGACTATGAGGAGGACATTTTTGTGGTGGATTGTGGGGAGGACCTCCCTGTGATGGACAGTGGGGTGGATGTCCATGTAGTCGACATTTGGAAGTACGTCCCTGTGGTGCTTTGTGGGAAGGACATTTCTTTGGTTTACAGTGGGAAGGACATCCACGTTGTGGACAGTGGGGAGGCCCTCCCTGTGGTGGACACTAGGAAGGATGTCCCTGTAGTTGACATTGGTGAGGATGTCCCTGTGTTGGATCATGCAGAAAACATCCCTGTGATGGACAGTAGTGTGGACGCCCCTTTGGTTCACACATGGGGAGGACGTAACTGTGGTAGACAGTTGGAAGGACGTCTTTCTGGTGGACAGTGGGAAGGATGTCACTGTAGTGGATAGTTGGAAAGATGTCTCTGTTGTGGACACTGCAGAGGAGTTTTCTTTGGTGGACAGTGGGGAGTATGTCACTGTTGTGGACAGTGGGGAGGATGTCTTGTGATGGACAGTGGTGAGGATGTTTCTCTGGTGCAAAGGAGAACATTCCTTTGGTGGACTTTGGGAATGATGTCCCTGTTGTGGCGAGTGCGGAGAATATCTCTCGTGTATACAGTGGTGAGGACATCAATAGTGTTCACAGGAGGATATTCCTTTGGTGCACAAGGGTGAGGACATCACTGTTGTGCACAAGAAGGATGTATGTCTGGTGGACAGCTGGACGGACCTCCCTGTGTTGGACAGTGGATAGGATGTCCATGTGGTGGACATTGGGGAGGACATCCCTGTTGTGGACAGTGGGAAGGATGTCTCTCAGGTAGAGAGCAGGGAGAACCTCTCTGTGGTTGACAGTGGGAAAGATATTCCAGTGATGGACAGTGATGAACACGTTTCTGTAATGGACAGTGGATATTTTTAGGTGGACAGTGGAGCAGACATTCATGTGGTGGACAGTGTGGTGCACATGCCTGTGGTGGAGAGTGGAGAGGACCTCCCTGTGGTGGACAGTGGGAAGGATGTCCCATTAGTGGACAGTGATGAAGATGTTTCTGTGGTGCAGAGTGGGGAATACATCCCTCTGGTGGACAGTGTTGAGGATGTTCCTCTGGTGGACACTGGGGAGAAAGTTTCTGTGGTGCTAAGTAAAGAGGACATCCCTGAGGTGTACAGTGAAGAGTACTTCCCTGTTTTATACAGTGAGGAGGACATCCCTGTGGTGGACTGTGGTGAGGACGACCCTGTGGTGGACAGTGGTAAGGATGTCCTTGTGGTGGACAGCAGGAAGGACCTCACCTTGGTGGACAGTGTGAAGAACATCCCTCTGGTGGACAATGCAAAGTATGTCCCTGTGGTAAACAGTGGTGAGGACATCCCTGTTGTTCACAGATGTCCTTGTGGTGAACAGTGGGGAAGACAAAACTCTGGTAGACTGTGGTGTAGGACCTCCCTGTGGTGGACAGTGGTAAGGATGTCCATGTGGTAGACAGTGGGGAAGATGTCCGTGTTGTGGACAGTGTGAAGGATTTCTCTTTGGTGGAAAGTGGGAAGGATATACCTGTGGTGGACTGTGGGGAGCAACTCCTTGGGGTTGACACTTTGGAGGATGTCCCTTTGTTGAACAGTTTTTAGGACTGTTGTGGAGAGTTGGATGGGCATTCTAGTGGAAGACAGTGGGAAGTACATCCCTGTTGTGTACAGTGGGATAAATATTTCTGTAGTGGACAGTTGGGAACACATTTGTGTAGTGGACAGTTAGGAAGACGTCCCTGTGGTGGACAGCAGGGAAGAGCCCTTTGTGGTGGACAGTGCTAAAGATGTCCCTGTGATAGACAGTGATGAGGATGTTTCTGTTGTGGACAGTGGAAAGGACGTCCCTGTTGTGGACAGTGGTGAGGACCTCCCGGTCATGGATATTGGGAAGGATGGCCCATTATTGAACAGTGGAAAGGATGTATCTGTGGTGGACAGTGGAGAGGACCTTTTCATGGTGGAAATTGGAAAGGACGTCACAGTGTTGGACAGTGGTGAGGACATTTCTGGGTGGACAGTTGTAAGGAAGTTTCTCTGGTGCAAAGGAAAATGTCACTTTGGTTGACAGTGGAAAGTTCACCTCTGTGGTGGACAGTAAAGAGAAACACACTGTGGTGGACAGTGGGAAGAACATTTATGTTGTGGACAGTGGGAAGGACGTCCCTGTTTTCGATATTGGTAAGGACCTCCTTTTGGTGAACAGTGGGAAGGATATCCCCCTGGTGGACAGTGGGGAGGTCATCGCTGTGGTGGACAGGGGAAAGGACATTCCTGTGGTGGACAGTGAAGAGGACTTTACTGTGTTGGACATTTGGGATGACATCCCTTTGGTGAATAGTGGGAAAGATGTTTCTTTGGTTGATAGTGGGGAGGATGTCCCTGTCGTGGAGAGTGCACAGGACATCTCCAGGGTGGAAAGTGTTGCTGACATCCCTGGTGTGCAAAGGAGGATGTCCCTGTCATGCAAAGTGGTGAGGATATCCCTGTTGTGCACAGGAAAATGTCTCTGTTTTGCAAAGTGGGTAGGATGTCGCAGTGGTGAACAGTGAACAGGATATCACTGTGGTGAACAATTTGAAGGATGTCCCTATGGTGGGCAATGGGAAGGATGTACCTTTGGTGAACTGTGGGAAGGACATTCCTGTGGTGGATAGTGGGGAGGACCTTTCTGTGTTGGAGAGTGGGAAGGATATCCCTGTTGTGGACAGTGGGGAGAATGTCACTGGTTTGGACAGTGGTGAGGACATCCCTGTGGTGGACAGTAGAGAGGACATTTTTGTGGTGAACAATGTGGAGAAGGTCCATGTGTTGGACAGTGGGGAGGATATTTATGTTTTGGATTGTGAGAAGGACATCAAAGTTGTAGACATTGGGAAGGACATCTGTTTGGTGAACAGTGGGAAGCATGTACGTCTCCTGGACAGTAGAAAGAAACACCATGTGGTGGACAGTTAGAAGGATGTTTTTGTGGTGGACATAGGAGAAAACATCATTTAATAGACATTGGGAAGTATGTTCCTGTTGTGGAGAGCAGGGTGTACATTTGTGTGTTGGAGAGTGGAAAGGACAACCCTGTGGTTGACAGTAGAGAGGATTTACCTGTGGTGGCCAGTGAGAAGAAGGTCCCTGTGGTGGACATTGGAAGGGCAGATATGTTGTGGACATGGGAAGGACATCCCGGTTGTGGACAATGGGAAAGACCTTCTTGTGGTTAACAGTTGGAAGAATGTCACTCTGGTTGACATTGGGGAAGAACTCACTGTGGTGGACAGTGGGAAGGATGTCCCAGTGGTGGAGAGAGGGTAGGTCATCACTTAGATTGACAGTGGTAAGGACATGCCTTTGGTGGATAGCTGCGAGTACCTCTCTGTGGTGAACACTGGGAAGTAGGTCCCTGTTGTGGAGAGTGAGAAGGAAATTTACGTTGTGGATTGTGGGAAAAATGTACATGTTGTGGACATTGGGAAGGACCTCCATGTGTTCTACAGTGTCAAGCATGTCCCTCTGTTGGACAGTGGATAGGACCACCATGTGGTGGACAGTGGGAAGGACGCCCCTATGGTGGACAGAGTAAAGAACATCATTGAGGTGGACATTAGTAAGTACGTTCCTGTTGTGGACAGCAGGGTGTACCTTTCTGTTGTGGACAGTGGGAAGGACAGGTCTGTTGTGGACAGTGCAGTGGACATCCCTGTAGTGGACAGTAGACCGGACGTCCCTGTGGATGACAGTGGAAAGGAGGTCCCTGTGGTGGACATTAAAAGGACATATATGGTGTGGACTGTGGAAAGGATGTCCCTGTTGTAGATTTTGGGAAAGATGTTTTGGTGGACATTGGGAAGGATGACCCTCTTGTGGACAGTGGGGAGGACGTCCCTGTGGTGGACATTGGGAAGGACATCCCTGTTATTGTCTTAGGCGAGGTTATCACTGAGGTGGACAGAAGGAAAGATGTCCCTGAGGTGGACAGAGGGAAAGATGCCCCTGTGGTGGATAGTGGGGAGGATTTCACTGTGATGGTCAGTGGAGAGGATGTTACTGTGGTGCACTGCAGAACTGTCAGAAGCCAGGACCCTCACCTCTTACTATCAACCCCTACTTCTCTCCCCTGCAGCTTCATCTCCCTGGCAACCACAAGGTTATGCTTGATAGTTACAAATAGATTTATAGATGTAAAGCAGTGTACCATATCTTTTGAAGAAAGCAGTTAGACCACCATTGTTTCAGGGCACAGGCCAAGAAGATTCTGTACTTTCCCATCACCTGGATCCCCCTTACCCCTCCCTTTGCAAAATGTATTATAAATAAGCACTTTGCACCCAAATATATGACTCTTGACAAGGATTTGCTTCCTTGAGTCCATTTCTCTCTCTCGCCCTTTCTTCTTTCAGGTTGCAATCCTCCTCATCCCTCACGAATAACCTAGGACCTGCTTGTCAGGTCAGGTGGCACCCAAAATGTGGGGTTCAAGGCACAGATTCCTCCGGATGGACCTTCAGCAGAAAAAGTGTGCATGACATCACGATTGAGTGAGACAGGATCATTGCCTATGACCAGTTGTCCTCGGGGTAAGCTTCATTTTCATTCTGTCCCATAAGAACGGGCCATTCTTTGTCGAAGGAGGCTTCCTTAATAAAGGACCTCAAACATGCACTCAGAGAGAGATTAATAAGGGTTAAGAAAAAGATTTTGTAAGGTTTTTCTTTGTGTTTATTGATGAAAATGTTCTTGGTTTATGATTGATGGTCCTACCATCCATTCCAAGAAGTGACAGAAGATAGGTCTTGAATTAAATAAGAAAATTAAAAGTGAATCTGATATTATTGTTATTGTGATAATTTTTTGAGATATTTATTAGGGACATTATTGAAGATGCAGGTAGAGATATAGGGAAATGATAATTCTTGTCTGTTTCTGACTCCCTCCTTCACTCACCTTTGCAACCCTGTCCTTTAAAAATCTACTTCCCTCTGTTCCCCCTGCCTTGCTGCTAAGCGTCATTCCTTTTCTTCTCTGCCACTCCCTCAGCCTAAAGCTTTGGCTGAGCTACCTAAGCAGCCACAGAAGCAGCAGCAGCAGCAGCAGCAGAAGCCGCAGCCCACGGCTCAAACAGCTTTGGCTGCTTTCCCCGACCCAGAGCCTTTAAATTTCAGTGATGAAGCCACCCGATGTCATAATCCTGAGTGGCCCCCTCTCATGGTGCTTTATGCTCCCCTCCCAACACTTGTCTTTCCGACCCTCCCTGCCACTTTGTCTAACTCTCTTTCTGATATGTGGGACTGCCTTTTTTCTCAGGTTCGTGAGCTGAGGGACATTCTACGCCTCCCGAAACAAGTTTCACATTTCTCGGTCCTTTGCTCTTTCTCTGCCTCTCCTCCAGATTCCTTTCACCTAGCCTTTCCTGTTACCCAATCACAGATTCCTTCATTACAAACACCCGCAAATTCAGATTCCGAGTCTTGGCAGACTTCGCCGCATCCCCCCCCCCTTTCCTGCCTTGTGCCTGCTTCCTCTTCTGGGGCTTCAGTCTGAGAGAATACACTGCTTGGTCATTTGGCTGCTCAGACCCAGGACTCACCTTAGAATTAAACTTTTTAACACCATCCCTGCTAGGGGCCAGCCCAGCACTAACATGTGGAGAGAGGGAGAGAGACAGATACAGCTGCTTCTTTCTTCTCCTCCTCCCTCCATCAGGTTCTTCTTGAGGCAGCCCCTATGCTACTATAGCTGACCTACAGTCAGTGATTCTGTGGCCAGAAACTGACACTTGTATCCCAGCCTTAAGACCAGCAAGGAGTTAAGTAATTAGCCTTGTACTATCCTAAAAAATTATTCTGAGGATAAGAGACTGCAGGCTAGGGTGATTAACACGTGTAGCCTAACAGCAGAGGATTGGCCTTTGTTCTATCTCAGCAGGAACTGCTGGGCTCTAACTGCTGGGTCACAGGAATAAAAGACATTTTAAAAAGTTGCTATAGAGTTTATTAAGTATAAAAATATTTTATAAAAGCTATCTGAGGGGAAACGTGGAAAGGTCCTGAGTGGAGAAGACTAGATTCTAACAAAGTAAAATTCTAAGTGATTGGGTCTTAACTAACTAATTGATTCCTAACTCGCTAATTTTTAATTCATTAATTTAATTAACTCACTATTCTAACTGACCATTCTAACTAACTAATTTTCATCTCTTTGTCCTCAGAACTTATACATCTTTCAGAGTACATGGTCACATGTTACAAGGTTCATCACAAGTTCATAGCAAATTTCAAGTCATAAATTGAAATAGAAGTTTACAACATAAAATGTTTACATGAATACCCATTAGAAGTAATTATCTAGCTAGACATTTATCACCTGTCTAGCTCCATAGGTTTGCAGAAAGTTTGAAATTATAATTTAAGAAATTAGTAAAGTATTATATAGATAAATCTAGATAATATTTTTTCTGTCCTGGTACTTATAATAAATTGTGGATTCCCTCTAGTAATTTAGGCTGTTTTATGACCTCGTGGAATGTGCTCTAAGCAGGAGAAGGTCCAGTTACTATCTCTCTCGAGACAATTAATTGATAACACTCGGGAGACTGACAGAGTTCTCAATGCAATTTGATTATGCCTGAGGGACTTAATACCAGTCCTGTTATAAAAGAGCTTAATAATTATTAATATAATTTTAGGAATTTTTGTAGGGTTATTATTAAGATTTAAGAAGTTATCTATTTGCCTATATAGTATTATTATAAGATAGTACATGTTTGTGAATTTACAGAGATATGCTACAAAGGGGAGTGCTATTGTTTGGTGATAGTATTATATGTATAATAATAATAATAATGATAATAATAATAATAATAATAATAATAACTGGAAAACCATATTAATAGTAGGAAGTTTTCCTAAAATTATGTCCACCACAGCCTTGCTAGTGGGACACACTTGTTGCAGATTATATAATAATCCGAGGCAACAGTTTTGAGATGATCATCTGCTCATTGTTAGCTTGTCCCATTATGGCTCCTGACACATCCCCAATAAAAATATTGCTGCTGTAAGCCCCAATCTTGCTTTACAACACCCCTCTAAGCCCCTCAACCCAGCCCCCAAACCTACTGACGTCTCCACTGGCGCCTTGCTCTCATCTTCCTTGGTGCCTTTGATCACCCACTGTTCCCGAAGGCCCTCTCAGTTCTGCTGACTTCATTATTTTCTTGATAAATGCTTCTCTTGAAGCTATCCATAATACCAGCAATCTTAATTATCAAAAATGCTGAATTTGCTTTTCATCTATTTCTCACTTCTATGAGGGGATAGCTATCTTCTCCCCTCCCATTTTTACCAGTGATGGTGACAGACTTCTTGAGATTCATTCACATGAAGGAGGTCTTGCCCTTAGCTCCATTTCAGAAATAGGCCTCTGCCTTTTGGGATCCTCCATGCTCCCGCCTAGGGAATTGATTCCAGTGTGTAACCAGACATTGATCCTCAATGACACCTTTTTATATACCCTAGCATCCTATGATATATATTTTGCCTGTGTTTTTGGTTTGATTCCATATATATATTTTATATTTTATATTTTAGAGATTACTGTGTAGTCGTTACCATTCTTCCTCTTTTTTTATTCACAATTCAGAGTCTTTTCTTAATGTTCTGGATCAAGGTTTTTCCCTTAGGATCAAACAAGAGCCTCTGACAGCCCTTACTTTGTCTGTCATATTAGGAATCAGAGCTATTAGTGCAGGTCTGGGCATTGCTTCTCTAGTCACCTTCAATAATCATTATGCCCATCTTCAGTCTCCCATTGATAAAGATTTAAATAATTTGAGAGAAGGATTACAAGACCTTAAGGACCCTGTGGCTTCTCTTTCTGAGGTGGTGTTACAGAACAGGAGAGGACTTGACCTTGTCTTCCTTAAGGAAGGAGGTCTCTGCATAGCCCTCAGAGAATAATGTTGCTTTTACTCTGATAAGACAGGCCTTGTCCAAAATAGCCTGGACAAAGTCAAAAAGAGTTTAGAGGAAAGGAAAAAGCCAGAGAACAACAAGAGTCATGGTATCAAAATTGGTTCTCTCCTTCACCTTGGCTTACTACCCTATTGCCTAGTTTACTAGGACCTTTTGTTGGTATTTTATTGCTTCTGTCTTTTGGCCCTTGGGCTCTTAACCGACTCACAAGTTTTGTTAAGATCCAGATTGATGTTGCCATCAAGAAGCCGGTTGAAGTTCATTACCGTCAACTGAAGACTGAAGGAGATCCAGAAGTGATTCTGCTGAAGACAGGAACAGCTGCCAGCCCCCCTGCCTCCCCCTATGGCTGACACCTAGATTTCCACACCCTCAAGAAAGGTTCCTGGCATGCCTGGCTTTGCCCTTGTTTCTCTTGTTAGGGAGCCTGGTCTCTTGGTCATCCTCACAAAAATTGACTTTTACCTAAATTAAGGCCTGCCTTTGATACGGCCCTCTAATATTGGGGAGTCTTCCATTATGACAATATTACACCTCAAACTGATAAATGGCTGATAATTCATAAAGGGATTAAGATGGTTGTGAGTTAGCCCAATGACAGGATTATTGTAGGTCCACTTCCCAGGGGCCCACCCAATGCAGCTGGAAAGGAGTGTGTGGTGCTGGGAGTGGGTGCAGCCTACATAGCCTAAGACAGGACCCTCACCCTCCTTTCACCCACCTCGGGGTCCCTTGACATTGCCCATTGTCAACAGCCTAAAGCCTTTGACCATCAACATGACACATCTCACATCATTGTCTTGGGGTTATAAACTTGTCTAAGACTCCCCACAATTTGACTTCCAAATTCTAAACTCATGTAGTTGGGATTGATCACAAGATGCCCTCTCCATTTAAACAGAGAAGGGAGAGATGTCAGAAGCCAGGACCCTCACCTTTTACCCTCACCCCCTACTTCTCCCCACCTGCACAATGTCCCCTGCAGCTTCATCTCTCTGGCAACCACAAGGTTATGTTTGATAGTTACAAATAGATTTATAGATGTAAAGCAGTGTACCATATCTTTTGAAGAAAGCAGTTAGACTGCCATTGTTTCAGGGCACAGGCCAAAAGATTCTGTACTTTTCCATCAACTGGATCCCTCTTACCTCTCGCTTTGCAAAATGTATTATAAATAAGCACTTTGCACCCAAATATATGACTCTTGACAAGCATTTGCTTCCTTGAGTCCATTTTTCTCTCTCGCCCATTCTTCTTTCAGGTTGCAGTCCTCCTCGACAATCACGAATAAACTAGGACCTGCTGGTCGGGTCACAGAATGTCCTTGTGGTGCAAAATCAGAAGGATGTCCATATGGTGGAGTGTTCGGAGGACATCTCTGTGGTAGGCAGTGGTTAGGAAATACCTGTTGTGCCCAGTGGGGAGGATGTCCCTGTTGTTTACAGTGGGAAGGACTTCACTGTGTTTGATAGTTGGGAGGACATCCCTGTTGTAGACAGTTGGGAGGATGTCACTGTGGTGGAGAGCTGAGAGGATTTCACTGTGGTGGACAGTGCAGATGACCACATTGTAGACAGTAAGAACAACGTTCTTGTGGTGCACAAGAGAATGTCTTTTGGTGGACAGTGAGAAGTATGTCCTTTGTAGTGGGGAGTGCAGAGGATATCTCTGGGGTGTACAGTGGTAAGCACAGGAGTATGTCCATGAGGTGTACAGTGGAGAAGATATCACTGTGGTGGACAGGCAGAAGGATGTTCCTGTTGTGGACAGTGGAGAGGAACTCACTGTGGTGGACAATGTGGAGGATATTCCTGTGGTTTACATTGTGGAGGATATTCATTTTGTGGACATTGGTGAGGATAAACATCTTGTGGGCAGTGTTAAGGATGTACTTGTGGTGGACAGCATGGAGGACCTCACTTTGATAAACAGTTGGAAGGAGGTTCCTGTGGTGGACAATGCAAAGTATGTCTCTGTGGTGCACAGTGGTGAGGACATCCCTGTTGTGCACAGAAGGATGACCTTGTGGTGGACAGTGGGAAGGAAATCTCTTTGGTTAACAGTGGAATTGACGGCTCTGTGGTGGACAGTTGGGAGGACATCCCTGTGGTGGACAGTGGAGAGGACATTTCTGTGGTGGACAGTGGAATGTACATGTTTGTTGTGGACAGTGCAGATGACATCAATATGTTGGGCAGTGGAAAGGGCAGTCCTGTGGTGGACAGTTGAGAGGACTACCCTGTGGTGGACATTGAGAAAGTCCTCTTTGTGGTGGACAGTGAAAAGGGTGTACCTCTGGTAGACAGTGGGGAGGACCTCCTTATGGTGGACAGTGGGAAGGACATCCCTGTTATGATCTGAGGAGAGAAAATCACTGAGGTGAACAGTGTTAAGGACATCCTCTTGGTGGACAGTGGGGAGGACACTGCTGGTGTTGATAGTGTGAGAAACATCCCTGTTATGATCTGAGGAGAGGAAATCACTGAGGTGAACAGTGTGAAAGACATCCTCTTGGTGGACAGTAGGGAGGACATTTCTGGTGTGAATAGTGGGAAGGACATCCCTGTTGTAGACAGTGGGGAGGACATCCCAGTGGTGGACATTGGGGAGGATTTCAGTGTGATGGACAGTGAGGAGGATGTTACTGTGGTGCACTGGAGAACGTCCCTGTGGTGCATAGTTGGAAGGATGTCCATATGGTGGAGAGTGCGCAGGACATCTCTGTGGTAGTCAGTGGTTAGGACATCCCTGTTGTGCACAGTGTAGATGATCTCCCTGTGGTTTACAGTGGGAAAGACTTCGCTGTGTTTGATAGTTGGGAGGACATCCATGTTGTGGACAGTTGGGAGGATGTCCCTGTGTTGGAGAGTCGAGAGGATTTCACTGCAATGGAGAGTGTTGATGAAGGCCTTGTGGACAGTAATGACAATGCTCCTGTGGTGCACAAGAGAATGTCTATTTGGTGGACAGTGAGAAGGATGTCCTTGTAGTGAGAGTGCAGAAGAGATCTCTGGGTGGACAGTGGTAATAACATCCCTGTTGTGCACAGGAGGATGTAACTGTGGTGTACAGTGGGAAGGATATCCCTGTGGTGGACAGTGAAGAGGACTTCCCTGTGGTGGACAGTGGGTAGGATGTTCCTGTGGTTTACAGTGCGGAGGATATTCTTGTGGTGGACGGTGGTAAGGACTTCCCCATAGTTCATATTGTTGAGAACAACCATGTTGTGGAGAGTGGTAAGTATGTCCTTGTAGTACACAGGAAGTTGGCCCTGTGATGGACAGTGGGGAGGACCTCTTTCTGATGGACAGTGGGGAGGAAGTTTCTGTGGTAGAAAGTGGGAAGAATGTTCCTTTGGTGGACAGCAGGTAGGACATCTCTGTGGTCTACAGTGGGAAGGACATCTCTGTTGTAGACAGTGGAAAGAATATTCCTGTGGTGCACAGTTGTGAGGATGTCCCTGATGTGCATAGGAGAATGCCCCTGTGGTGCAAAGTGAGGAGGATGTTTCTTTGGTGAACAGTGGGAAAGATGTCCATGTAGTGGACTGTGGGGAGGTCCACTCTGTAGTGAACATTGGGGTGGATGTCCCTGTGGTGGACAGTGAAAAGGACGTCACTGTGCTGGACATTGGTGAAGATGGCCTTGTGGTGGACAGTTATATGGATGTCCTTGTGGTACACAGGAGGCCATTCCTGTGGTGGACAATGGGGAGGACCTCTCTCTGATGGACAGTGGGGAGAATATCCCTATGGTGGATAGTTGTGTGGGACTCCCTTGGTGGACAGTGTGTAGAACGTTCTTGTAATGGACAGTGGGGAGAACATCCCTGTGCTAAACTGTGAGAATAATGTCCTTTTTGTGGACAGTGGAAGGATGTCCATGATGTGGACAAAGGGAGTACGTCCCTATGGTGAACAGTGGGAAGAATTTCACTGTTGTGTACAGTGTGAAGGATGTCCTTGTGGTTGAGAGGAGAGAGGTCGTCACTTAGGTGGACAGTGGTAAGGACATCCCTTCGTTGGATACTAGAGAGGACCTCTCTGTGGTGAACAGTTGGAAGAAAGTCCCTGTGTTGGAGAGTGGGAAGGACATTTATGTTGTGGATTGTGGAAAGGATGTACATGTTTTGGAAATTGGGAAGGACCTCCATGTGTTCTACAGTGGCTCGCATGTCCCTCTGGTGGACAGTGGGGAGGACCACCATGTGGTGGACAGTAGGAAGGATGTCCCTGTGGTGGACAGATGAAAGGACAGCATTTAGGTGGACATTAGGAAGTATGTTCCTGTTGTGGACAGCAGTTTGTACCTTTCTGTGGTGAACAGTGAGAAGGACATGCCTGTTGTGGACTGTGAGGTGAACATCCCTTTGCTCAACAGTGGAAAGGACATCCCTGTGGTAGACAGTAGAGAGGACTCCCCTGTGGTGGACAGTGGGAAGGAGGTCCCTGTGGTAGACATTAAAAGGACACATATGGTGTTGACTGTGGGAAGGACATCCCTGTTGTGTACATTGTGAAAGACCTTTTGGTAGACAGTGGGAAGGATGGCCCTCTTGTGGACAGTGGGGAGAACGTCCCTGTGGTGGAAAGTGGGAAGGACATCCCTGTTATGGTCTGAGGGGAGGACATCACTCAGGTGGACAGAAGGAAGGATGTCCCTGTGGTGGACAGCAGGGAGGACCTTTCTGTTTTGAATTGTGGTAAGGACATCCCAGTTGTAGACAGTGGGGAGGACATCTTTGTGGTGGACAGTAGGGAAGATTTCACTGTTATGGACAGTGGGGAGGATGTTACTGTGGTGCACTGGAGAATGTCCCTGTGGTGCATAGTTGGAAGGATGTTCACATGGTGGAGAGTGCGGAGGACATCTCTGTGGGGGACAGTGGTTAGGATATCTCTGTTGTGCACAGCAGGATGTCCCTGTTTTACACAGTAGGGAGGATGTCCCTGTTGCTTACAGTGGGAAGGACTTCACTGTGTTTGATTGTTGGGAGGACATCCGTGTTGTGGATAGTTGGGAGGATGTCCCTGTGTTTGAGATTTGGGAGGTATTCCCTGTGGTGGACTGTGGTAAGGAGGTCTCTGCGGTGGACATTGGTGAGAGAATTTCACTGTGCTGAACAGTGTTGACGATGGCCTTGTGGACAGTCGGGAGGACATTACTGTGGTGCACAAGAAAACGTCTCTTTGTTGGACAGTGGGAAGGATTTCCCTGGAGTGGAGAGTACACAGTACATCTCTGCGATGGAGAGTGGTAAGAACATTTCTGTTATGCACAGAAGTATGTCCCTGTGGTGCACAATGGAAAAGATGTTCCTGTGAACAGTGGGAAGAATTTCCCTGTGGTGGACATTGGTGATGACGACCCTGTGGTAAATAGTGGTAAGGATGTCCCTGTGGTGGACATTGGTGATGACGACCCTGTGGTAAATAGTGGTAAGGATGTCCCTGTGGTGGACAGCAGGGAGAACCTTTCTGTGGTGGAGAGTGGGTAGGATGTTCCTGTGATGGAAAGAGGGAAGGTAGTCACTGAGGCGGTCAGTGGGAATGACATCCATGCAGTATAGAATGGTGAGTACTTCACTCTATTGCACATTGAGGAGGACAACCCTTGTGGATGACACAGTAAAGGACATCCATGTGGTGGACTAAGGTGAGGACGTCCCAGTGGTGGACAGTGGGGTGGATGTCCATGTAGACAACAGTTGGAAGGACATTTCTTTCGTTTACATTGGGAAGGACATCCATGTTGTAGACAGTGGTGAGGACCTCCCTGTGGTGGACAGTAGGAAGGATGTCCCTGTGGTGGACATTGGTGAGGACTCCTCTGTGTTGGACCGTATAAAACATATCCCTGTGGTGGACAGTGGGTTAGACGTCACTTTGGTTGACACTGGGGAGTATGTCCCTGTGGTAGACAGTTGGAAGGATGTCTTTCTGTGGACAGTGGGAAGGACGTCCCTGTGGTGGATAGTTGGAAGTACTTCCCTGAGGATGATAGTGGAGAGGACTTCCCATGTTGGACAGAGTGGAGGAAGTCTTGTGGACAGTGGTGAGGGTGTTTCTGTGGTGCAAATGAGGATGTCCCTTTGGTGGACACTGGGAATGATGTCCCTGTCATGGAGAGTTTGTAGAACATCTCTGCGGTAGACAGTCATGAGGACATTCATGACGTGCACAGGAGGATGTTCCTGTGGTGCAAATATGAGGAAATCCCTGTTGTGCACGGGAGGTGTCCTTTTGGTGCATATTGGAAAGGATGTCCTTGTGGCGAACAGTGAGACGGATCTCCCTGTGGTGGACAGTGGGAAGGACGTACCTGTTGTGGACAGTGGAAAGGACTTCTCTTTGGTTGACACTGGGGAATACGTTCCTTTGGTGGACAATGGGGAAGATGTCCAGTGGTGGACAGTGGATAGGACGTTTCTCTGGTGCAAAGTAGAAGCCCTTTGGGGGACGTTGGGAATGATGTCCCTGGAGTGAAGTGTGCAGAGGACATCTCTGGGGTAGACAGTGGTTAGGACATCCCTGGTGTGCATAGGAATATGTTCCTGTTGTGCACAAGGGTGAGGACATTCCTGGTGTGCATAGGAATATGTTCCTGTTGTGCACAAAGGTGAGGACATCACTGTTGTGCATGGGAGGATCTCCCTGTCATTCACAGTACGGAGGATGTCCTTGTGGTGAACAGTGAGAAAAATGTCCCTGTGGAGGACAGCTGGGAGGACTTATCTGTGGTTGACTATAGGAAGGACCTCCCTGAGGTGGACAATGGGTAGTACGTCCATGTGGAGGACAATGGGGATGACATCTCTTTTTTAGACAGTGGGGAGGATGTCACTGTCATGGGCCGTAGGGAGGACTTCCCTGTGGTTGACAGTAGGAAGGAATTCCCTGTGGTGGACAGTGGGTAGGACATCCATTTGGTGGACAGTGGGAAGGACATCCCTGTTTTGGACAGTGGGGAGGACGTGACTGTTGTGGACAGTTTGAAGGAAGACTCTCTGGTAGACAGCAGGTAGGACCTCTCTGTGGTTAACAGTGGGAAAGATGTGCACGGATGGACAGTGATGAGGACATTTCTGTGGTGAACAGTGGATTGGATGTTTTTGTGGTGGACAGTGGAGAGGACCTTCCTATGGTGGACAGTGTGGTGGACATGCCTGTGGGGGACAGTGGAGAGGACTGCCCTGTGGTGGACCTTGGGAAAGACGTCCCTGTAGTGGATGGTGGGGAAGAGGTTTCTGTGGAGAGTGGGGAGGACATCCCTCTGGTGGACAGTGGTGAGGATGTTCCACTGGTGGACACTGGTGAGAAAGTTTCTGTGGTTGAAAGAGGACATTCCTCAGGTGTACAGTGGAGAGTAATACCCAGTTTTATACAGTGATGAGGACATCCCTGTAGTGGACAGTGGTAAGGATGACCCTGTGGTGGACAGTGATAAGGAAGCCCGTGTGGTGCACAGCAGGGAGGACCTCACTTTGGTGGACAGTGGGAAGTATTGTCACTGTGGTGGACAATGCAAAGTATGTCCCTGTGGTGCACAGTGGTGAGGACATCCTTGTTGTGCACAGGAGGATGTCATTCTGGTGGACAGTGGAAAGGAATACACTCTGGTGGACTGTGGGGTAAGATGTCCCAGCGGTGGACAGTGGGAAGGACGTCCATGTGGTAGAGAGTGGGGAAAATGTCCATGTTGTGTACAGTGGGAAGGATGTCCCTTTGGTGGACACTGGGAAAGATGTACCTGTGGTGGACAGTGGGTAGAAACTTTTTGTTGTGGACAGTTGGATGGATATCCTTGTGGAGGATTGTTGGGAGTATGTCCCTCTTTTGTACAGTGGGATGGATGTTTTTGTAGGGGACAGTTGGGAACATATTTGTGTGGTGGACAGTTAGGAAGATGTTCCTGTTTTAAACACTGAAAGGAAATTTTTGTGGAGAGTGAATGGATGTCGAAGGACATCCCTGTTGTAGACAGTGGGGAGGTTATCCCTGTGGTGGACAGTAAGTAGGACGTCCCTGTTTGGAGAGTGGGGAGGACGTTTCTGTTTTGGACAACTGAGAGGATGTTACTGTGGTGGACAGTGTGAAGGACATCCCTTTGGTGGACAGCAGTGAGGACCTCTCTGTGGTGGACAGAGGTAAAGATGGCCGTGTGATAGACAGTGATGAGGATGTTTCTGTGATGGACAGTGGAAAGGAAGTCCCTGTTGTGGACAGTGGTGAGGGCCTCCCTGTAGTGGATATTGGGAAGGACGTCCCTGTGGTGAATAGTGGAAAGAATGTTTCTGTAGTAGATATTGGAGAGCATCTCCTCATGATGGAAAGTGGAAAGGATGTCACAGTGGTGGACAGTGGTGAGGATGTTTCTGTGGTGGACAGTGGTGAGGAAGTTTCTCTGGTGCAAAGGAAAATGTCCCATTGGTGGACAGTGGAAATTACATATCTGTCATGTACAGTAGATAGAAACACACTGGTGGACTGTGGGAAGAACATTTATGTTGTGGACAGTTGGAAGGAAGTCCCTTTTGTCGATGTTGGGAAGGACCTCCTTGTGGTGAAAAGTGGGAAGGATATCCCTCTGGTGGGCAGTGGTGAGGACATCCCTGCAGTGGATAGGGGGAAGGACATCCCTGTGGTGGACAGTGAAGAGGGAGGACTTTACTGTATTGGACTTTTGTGATGACATCCCTGTGGTGAATAGTGGGAAAGACGTTTCTTTAGTGGATATTGGGGAGGATATCCCAGTCGTGGAGAGTGCAGAGGACATCTCTGGGGTGGAGAGTGTTGCTGACATTCCTGGTGTGTAAAGGAGGATGTCCCTGTGGTGCACAGTGGTGAGGATATCCCTGTTGTGCACAGAAAAATGTCCCAGTTGTGCGAAGTGTATAGGATGTCCCAGTGGTGAACAGTGAAAAGGATGTCACTGTGGTGGACAATTTGGAGGATGTCTGTTTGGTGGACAGTGGGAAGGACGTTCCTTTGGTGGACAACAGGGAGGACTTCTCTATGGTAGACTGTATGAAGGACATCCTTGTTTTGGTCAATGTGGAAGATGTCCCTGTGGTGGACAGTGGGGAGGATGTCTCTGTGGTGGAGAGATGAAAGATTTACCTTTGGATGACAGTGGGAAGAACGTCCCTTTGGTGGACAGTGGGAAGTATATCACTGTCTACCACAGGGTAGGATGTCCCTGTGGAGGGCAGTGGGTAGAACGTGTCTGTGGTGGACAGTGGGAAGGACATACCTGTTGTGGACTCTGGGGAGGATATTTCTGTGGTGAACAGTTGAAATGATGACCTTGTGGTGGACAGTGGAGAGGACATACCTGTGGTGGATATTGGGGAGGACTGCCCTGTGGTAGACAGTGTGTAGGATGTTCCTGTGGTGGACAGTAGGTAGTATGTTTCTGTGGTTGACACAGGGGCAGATGTCCCTGTAGTGGACACTGGAAAGAACATCCCAGTTTTGGACAGTGAGTAGGACGTCCTTGTGGTGGACAGTGGTAAAGATATCACTTTGATTCACAGAAGAGAGGACTTCCTTGTGGTGGACAGTGGGAAGGAGGTCCCTGTGGTGGACAGTGGGTAAGACATTTATGTTGTGGACTGTGGGAAGAACATCTCTGTTGTGGACATTGGAAAAGACCTCCTTGTGGTGAACTGTGGGAAGAATGTCTCTCTTGTGTACAGAGGGGAGGCCATCACTTAGGTGGAGAGTGGTAAGTACATCCCTCTGGTGGACAGTGAGGAGGACCTTTCTGTGGTGGACATTGGGAAGTATATCCCTGTTGTGTACAGTGGGGAGGATGTCACTGGTTTGGACAGTGTTAAGGATATCCCTGTGGTAAACAGTAGAGAGGACCATTTTTGGTGAACAGTGGGAAGAAGCTCCATGTTTTGGATAGTGGGGAGGACATTTATGTTGTGGATTGTGTGAAGGATGTCCATGTTGTGGACATTGGAATGGACCCCAGTATTGTGGACAGTGTGAAGCATGTCCCTCTTATGGACAGTGTGGAGGAACAACATGAGGTGGACAGTGGGAAGAACGTCTCTGTGGTGGACAGAGGAGAGGACATCATTTAGTGGACATTGGGAAGTACGTTCCTGTTGTGGACATCAGGGTGTACCTTTCTGTGGTGCATGGTGAGAAGGACATGAGTTTTGTGGTCAGTGCAGAGGACGTCTATTTGGTGAACAATGGAAAGGACATCCTTGTAGTGGACAGTAGACAGAATGTCCCTGTAATGGACTGTGGGAAGGAGGTCCCTGTGATGGACAATGGTAGGACATACATGTTGTAGTTTGTGGGAAGGACGTCCCTGTTGTGGACATTGGGAAAGACCTCCTTGTGGTGGACAGTGGGAAGGATGTCCCTCTGGAGGACATTGGGGATGAACTCCCTGTTGTGGCCATTGGGAAGGATGTCCCTGTGGTGGAGAGAGAGGAGTGGGAAGGACATTTATGTTGTGGATTGTGGGAAGGAATTACTTGTTGTAGACATTGTGAAGTACATCCTTGTGTGCTACAGTGTCAAGCATGTCCCTCTGGTGGACAGTGGGGAGGACTACCATGGGGTAGAGAGTGGAAAGGACATCCCTGTGGTGGACAGAGGAAAGGACATCATTGAGGTGGACATTAGAAAGTACAAAAAGTGTTGTGTACTGCAGGGTGTACCTTTCTGTGGTGGACAGTGGGAAGGGCGTTCCTCCTGTAGACAGTTCGGTAAACATCCCTGTGTTGGACAGTATAAAGGACTTCCCTGTTGTGGACAGTGGGAAGGAGGTCCCTGTGGTGGAGAGTGAAAAGGACATGCTTGTTGAGGACAGTGTAGAAGACATAACTGTGGTGGACAGTGGAAAGGACATTCCTGTGGTTAACACTAGAGAGGACTTCCTTGTGGTGGAGAGTGGGAAGGAGGTTTCTGTGGTGGACATTGGAAGGACATATATGTTGTGGACTGTGGGAAGAACGTCTCTATTGTGGACATTGGGAAAAAACTTTTTGTGGTGGACACTGGGAAAGATGACCCTCTGGAGGACAGTGGGAATGACATTCCTGTGGTGGACAGTGGGAAGGACATCCCTGTCATGTTCTGAGGGGAGGATATCACTGAGGTGGACAGATGGAAGGACTTCCCTGTGGTGGACTGTTGAAATGACGTCCTTGTTGTTGACAGTGGGAAGGACGTCTCTTTGGATGACAGTGGGGAGGACATCACTGTGGTGGACAGGCAGAAAGATGTCTCTGTGGTGGACAGAGGGGAGGACCTACCTGTGGTGGACAGTGTGTAGGATGTCCCTGTGGTTTACTGTGCGGAGGATATTCGTGTGGTGGATGGTGGTGAGGACTTTCCTGTACTGCATATTGTTGAGGACAACCATTTTGTGGACAGTGGTAATGATGTCCTTGTAGTACACAGGAGGATGTCCCTGTGGTGGACAGTGGTAAGGACCTAATTGTGGCGGACAGTTGGGAGGAAATTTCTGTTGTAGACAGTAGGATTGACATCTCTGTGGCCTAATGTGGGGAGGACATCCCTTTGGTGGACAGTGGAAAAAGCATCCCTGTGGTGGAAAGTAGAGAGGACTTCTGTGGTGAACCTTTGGATTGAGGTCCCTGTTGTGGTCATTGGAAAGACATATATAGTGTGGACTGCTTAAAGGACGTCCCTGTTGTGGAAATTGGGAAAGACCTTTTGGAGGACAGTTGGAAGGATGACACTCTTGTGGACAGTGGGGAGGACGTACCTATGGTGGAAAGTTAGGAGGAAATTCCTGTTATTGTTTGAGGGGAGGGTATCACTGAGGTGGACAGAGGGAAGAATGTCCCTGTGATGGAGAGCAGGGAGGACCTTTCTGTTTTGAATTGTTTAAAGGACATCCCAATTGTAGACAGTGGGGAGGACATCCCTGTTGTGGACTGTTGAAAGGACATCACTGTGGTGGATATTAGAGAGGACCTCTCTGTGGTGAACCTTGGGAAGTAGGTCCCTGTGGTGGAGAGTGGGAAGGACATTAATTTTGTGGATTGTGGGAAGGAAGTACGTGTTGTGGACATGGGGAAGGACGTCCGGGTGTTCTACAGTGGCAAGCATGTCTCTCTGGTGGACAGTGGGGAGGACCACCATGTGGTGGACAGTGGGAAAATATCCCTGTGGTGGGCAGAGGAAAGAACATCATTGAGGTGGACATTAGTAAGTACGTTCCTGTTGTGGACAGCAGGGTGTTCCTTTCTGTGGTGAACAGTGGGATGGACATGCCTGTTGTGGACAGTGCAATAGACATCCCTGTGGTGGACAGTACAAAGGACTTCCGTGTTGTGGATAGTGGGAAGGAGGTCCCTTTGGTGAATAGTGAAAAGTGAAAAGACATGCCTGTTGTGGACTGTGCGGAGGACATCCCTGTGGTGAGCAGTGGAAAGGACATCCCTGAGGTGGACAATGGAGATAACTTCCCTATGGTGGACAGTCAGAAGTAGGTCCCTGTGGTGGATAATGGAAGGACATATATGTTGTGGACTGTGGGAAGGACGTCCCTTTTGTGGACATTGGGAAAAAATTTTGTGGTGGATAGTGGGAAGGATGACCCTTGGGTGGACAGTGGGGAGGACGTCCCTGTGGTGGACAGTGGGAAGGACATCACTGTCATGGTCTGAGGGGAGATCACTGAGGTCGACAGAGGGAAGGAGTTCCCTGTGGTGGACAGCAGTGAGGACCTTTCTGTTTTGAATTGTGGGAAGGACATCCCTGTTGTAGACAGTGGGAAGGGCCTCCCTGTGGTGGACCTAGGGTACGATGTCCCTGTGGTTTACAGTGCAGAAGATATTCGTGTGGTGCATGGCAGTGAGAACTTCTGTGTTGTGCATATTGTTGAGGACAACTATGTCGTGTACAGTGGTAAGGATGCCCTTGTAATACACAGGAGGATGTCACTGTTGTGGACAGTGGGAAAGACAACTGTTTGGTGGACTGTGGAAAAGACGTCCCTGTGGTGGAGAGTTGGGAGGACCTTCCTGTGTTGGACAGTGGGGAGGGCATTTCTGTTGTGGAGAGTGGGATGGACGTCTCTGTGGCAGAATGTGGAAAGGTTAACCTTTTGGTGGACAGTGGAGAGGACGTTTCTGTGGTGGAAAGTGGGAAGAATGTTTCTTTGGTTGACAGCAGGGAGGACATCTCTTTAGTCAACAGTGGGAAGGACATCACTGTTGTGGACAGTGGAAAGAATAATCCTGTGGTGCACAGTTGTCAGGATATCCCTTATGTGCATAGGACTATGTCCCTGTGGTGTGAAGTGAGGAGGATATTTCTTTTTTGGACAGTGGGAAGACATCCATGTGGTGGACTGTGGGGAGGTCCACACTGTAGTGAGCATTGGGGAGGATGTCCCTGTGGTGGACATTGGAAAGGATGTCCCTGTGGTGCACATTTGTCAGGATGTCCCTGTTGTGCACAGGAGGATGTCCCTGTGATGAACAGTGGGAAGGACGTCACTGTGCTGGACTTTGGTGAAGATGACCCCTTGGTTGACAGTTTTATGAATGTCCTTGTGGTACACAGGAGGACATCCCTGTGGTGGACAGTTGGGAGGACTTCTTACTGATGGACATTTGGGAGGAAACCTTGGAGGTGGACAGCTGGGTGGACCTCCCTGTGGTGAAAAGTGTGTAGATCATCCCTGTAGTGGACAGGGGCAGGACATCCCTGTGGTAAACTATGGGAATAATGTCATTTTTGTGAGAGTGGAAGGATGTCCATGTTGTGGAAAAGGGAACTATGTCTCTATTGTGGAAAGTGGGGAGGACCTCCCTAGGGTGGACATGTGTAGGATGTCTCTGTGGTGAACAGTGTGGAGGGCATACCTGTTTGGTTAGTGGGGTGGACATCCTTGTGGTGGACAGTGGGGAGGACATCTCTGTGGTGGACATTGGGAAGAATGTCCCTGTGGTGGACAGTTGAAAGTACCTCTCTGTGGTATAAAATGGGAAGGACGTCCCTCTGGTGGACAGTGAAGAGGATGTACCTGTATTATACAGTGTAAAGGGCATTCTATGGTGGACAGTGGGAAGACTGTGCCTGTGATTGGGAGCAGGGAGGACCTCTCTGTGGTGGACAGTGGGGAGGACATTCCTGTTGTTGACAGTAAAAGGATGTCCCTTTTGTGCACCTTGGGGAAGATGACCCTCTGGTAAACAGTGGGAAGGATATTCCTGTGGTGGACAGTGGTGAGCACGACACTGTGGTGGACAGTGGTAAGGATGCCCCTGTTGTGTACAGCAGGGAGGACCTCATTTTGGTGGACAGTGTGAAGGACGTCCCTGTGGTGGATAATGTAAAGTATTTCCCTTTGGTTTACAGTGGTGAGGACATCCCTGTTGTCCACAGGAGAATATCATTGTAGTGGACAGTGGGGAGGACCACACTCTGGTGGACTGTGGGGTAGGATGTCCCTGTGGTGGACAATGGGATGGACGCCCATGTGGTGGAGAGTGGGGAAGATGTCTGTGTTGTGGACATTGGGAAGGATGTCTCTTTGATGGACAGTGGGATGGACGTCTCTGTGTTGGACTGTGGAGGATGAAGTCCTTTGGGTGGACAGTAGGGAGGATGTCCCTGTGGTGGGCAGTGGGTAGGACCTTTCTGTTCTGAAAAGTGTGATGGACGTTCTTGTGGAGGACAGTGGGGAGTATGTACCTGTTGTGTACAGTGGGATGGATATTTCTGTAGTGGACAGTTGGGAACATATTTGTGTGGTGGACAGTTAGGAAGACATACCTGTGGTTAACAGTGGGAAAGAAGTCCTTTTTGTGGATAGTGAAAGGATGTTCATATGGTGGACAATGGGAAGAATGTCCCTGTTGTAGACAGTGGGGAGGTTTTCCCTGTGGTGGACAGTAAGTAGGACATCCCTGTGGTGGACTGTTAAGAGGACATTTCTGTTTTGGACAACTGAGAGGACACTACTGTGGTGGACATCACTTTGGTGGACACCAGGGAGGACCTCTCTGTATTGGACAGTGGTAAAGATGTCCCTGTGATAGACAGGGATGAAAATGTTTCTGTGGTGGACAGTGGAAAAGACGTCCCTGTTGTGGACTGTGGAAAGGACCTCCCTGTCGTGGATATTGGGAAGGACGTCCCTGTGGTGAACCGTGGAAAGGATGTGTCTGTGGTGGACATTGGAGAGGACCTACTCATGGAGGAAAATGGAAAGGACATCACAGTGTTTGACAGTGGTGAGTAAGTTTTTGTGGTTGACACTGGTGAGGAAGTTTCTCTTGTGGAAAAAATGTCCCTTTGGTGGACAGGGAAAATTACATCTCTGTGGTGGACAGTGGGAAGGACGTCCCTGTGGTGGACAGTTGAAAATGTACCTTTAGTGGACAGTGGGAAGAATGTCACTTTCGTGGACAGTGGGAAGGACATCTCTGTGGTAGACAGTGGGTAGGATGTCCTTGAAATGTGCAGTGGGTAAAAGGTCTCTCTGGACCTTTTGGTCTCTCTTTGGTGGACAGTAGGAAGGACATCTCTATTGTGGAAAGTGGGGAGAATATTTCTGTGGTGGACAGTTGAAATGACGTCCCTGTGATGGACAGTGGGGAGGACCTACCTGTGTTGGAGATTGGGGAGGACTTTCCTGTGGTAGAGAGTGGATAGGACATCCTTGTGGTGGGCAGTGGGTAGTACGTTCCTGTGGTGGACACTGGGGAAGACATCCCTATGGTGGACAGTGGAAAGAACATTCATGTTGTGTACAGTGGGGAGGAAATATCTGTGGTGAACAGTGGAAACGACATCACTTTTATGGACAGTAGAGAGGACCTTTCTGTGGTGGACAGTGGGAAGTAGGTCCCTGTGGTGAACAGTGGGAAGGACATTTATGTGGTAAACTGTGGGAAGAATATCACTGTTGTGGACATTGGGAAAGACCTCCTTTTGGTGAACTGTGGAAAGAATGTCCCTCTTGTGGACAGAGGGGAGGACGTCACTTAGGTGGACTGTGGGAAGGACATCCCTGTGGTGGACAGTGGGGAGGACCTTTCTGTGGTGGACAGTTGGAAGGACATCCCTGTTTTGGATACTGGGGAGGATATCTCTGTTTTGGACAGTGTTAAGGACATCTCTTTGGTGAACAGTAGAGAGGACCTTTCTGTGGTGAACAGTAGGAATAAGGTCCATGTGTTGGACAGTGGGGAGGACAATTATGTTGTGGATTGTGTGAAGGATGTTCATGTTGTGAACATTGGGAAGTTCCTCCGTGTTGTTCTCAGTGGGAATCATGTCTGTCTTGTGGACAGTGGGGAGAAACACCATGTGGTGGACAGTGAGAAGGACGTCTCTGTGGTGGACATAGGAGAGGACATCATTTAGTGGACATTGGGACATACGTTCCTGTAGTGAATAACAGGGTGCACTTTCTGTGGTGGACAGTGAGAAGGACATGCCTGTTGAGGACAGTGTGGTGGATGTCCCTTTGGTGGACAATTGAAAGGACATCCCTGTGGTGTACAGTAGAGAGGACTTCCCTGTGGTGGACAGTGGGAAGGAGGTCCCTGTCATGGACCATGTAAAGGACCTATTGTGGACAGTAGAAAGGAATTACCTGTTGTAGAAGTGAGAAGGAGGTCCCTGTGGTAGACGTTAGATGGACATATATGTTGTGGGCTGTGGGAAGGACGTCCCTGTTTCAGACATTGGAAAAGACCTCCTTGTGGTGAACAGTGGAAAGAATGTCCCTCTGGTGGACATTGGGGATGAACTTTTTTGGTGGGCAGTGGGAAGGATATCCCTGTGGTGTAGAGAGTGGAGGTCATCACTTAGGTGGACAGTGCTAAGGACATCCCTGTGGTGGATAGTAGAGAGGACCTCTCGGTGGTGAACATTGGGAAGAAGGTCACTGTGTTGGAGAGTGTGAAGGACATTTATGTTGTTGATTGTGGGAAGGACGTACATGGTGTGGACATTGGGAAGGACCTCTGTGTGTTTTGCCATAGCAAGCGTGTCCCACTTGTGGACAGTGGTGGGAACCACCATGTGGTGGACAGTGGGAAAGGTGTCCTGTAGTGGACAGAGGAAAGGACATCTTAGTGGTAGACATTAGGAAGTATGTTCCTGTTGTGGACAGCAGGGTGTACCTTTCTGTGGTGGACAGTGGAAAGTACATTCCTGTGGTGGACAGTAGAGAGGATTTCTCTGTGGTGGACAGTGGAACAGAGGTCCCTATAGTTGACAGTGGATAGGATATGTATGTTGTGGACAGCGGGAAGGACATCACTGTTGTGGATATTGGAAAAGACTTCTTAGTGGTGGACAGTGGGAAGGGTGTGCCTCTGGTGGACTGTGAGGAAGACCTTATTCTGGTGGATAGTGGGAAGGTTATCCCTGTTATGATCTGAGGAGAGAATATCACTGAAGTAGACAGAGGGAATGATGTCCCTCTGGTGGACAGCGGGGGGACCTTTCTGGTGTGAATAGTGGGAAGGACATCCCTGTTGTAGACAGTGGAGAGTACATCCCAGTGGTGGACAGTGGGGAGGATTTAGCTGTGATGGACAGTGGGGAGGAAGTTACGGTGGTGCACTGAAAAATGTCCCTGTGATGCATAGTTGAAAGGAAGTCCATATGGTGGAGGGTGCAGAGGACATATCTGTTGTGGACAGTGGTTAGGACATCCCTGTTGTGCACAGTAGGATGTCCCTGTGGTGCACAGTGGGGAGGATGTCCCTGTTGTTTACAGTGGGAAGTATTTCGCTGTGTTTATTAGTTGGGAGGACATCCATGTTGTGGGCAGTTTGGAGGATGTCCCTGTGTTGGAGAGTTGAGAGGATTTCACTGTGGTGGACAGTGCAGATGATGGCCTCGTGGACAGTAAGGACAACACTCCTGTGGTGCACAAGAGAATGTCTCTTTTGTGGACAGTGAGAAGGATGTCCTTGTAGTGGGGAGTGCAGAAGACATATATAGGATGGACAGTGGTAAGAACATCCCTGTTGTGCACAGAAGGATGTCCCTGTGGTGTACAGTGGAAAAGACATCCCTGTGGTGTACAGTGAAGAGGACTTCCCTGTGGTGGACCTTTGAAATGATGTCCTTATGGTCAACAGTGGGAAGGATGTCCCTTTGGAGGACAGTGGGGAGGACATCACTGTGGTGGACAGGCAGAAGGATATCCCTGTGGTGGTCAGAGGGTAGGAACTTCCTGTTGTGGACAGTGGGTAGGATTTCCCTGTGGTTTACAATGCAGAGGGTATTCATGTGGTGGATGGCAGTGAAGACTTCCTCTAGTGCATATTGTTGAGGACAACCATGTGTGGACAGTGGTAAGGATGTCCTTGTACTACACAATAGGATGTTCCTGTGGTGGACAGTGAGAAAGACATCTGTTTGGTGGACCGTGGAAAGGACGTCCTTGTGGGGGACAGTTGGGAGGACCTCCCTGTGGTGGACAGTGGAAATGACATTTCTATTTTGGACAGCGAGATGGAAGTCTCTGTGGCAGATTGTGGGGAGGACATACCTTTGGTGGACTGTGGGGAGAATGTTTCTTTGGTGGAAAGTTGTAAGAATGTTCTTGTGGTGGCCAGCAAAAAGGACATTCCTGTGTTCTACAGTGGGAAAGAAATCTCTGTTGTGGATAGTTGAAAGAATATTCCTGTGGTGCACAGTTGTGAGGATGTCCATTTTGTGCATAGGAGGATGTCCCTGTGGTGCAAAGTGAGGAGGATGTTTCTTTGGTGGACAGTGGGAAAGATGTCCATGTGGTGGACTGTGGGGAGTTCCACTCTGTAGTGAACACTGGGGAAGATGTCCCTGTGGTGGACAGTGGAAAGGATGTCACTGTTTTGCACATTGCTCAGGATGTCCCTTTTGTGCAAAGAGGATGTCCCTGTGGTGAACAGTGGTAAGGACATCACTGTGCTGGACATTGGTGAAGATTACCCAGTGCTGGACAGTTTTATGGATGTCTTTGTGGTACACAGGAGGACATCCCTGTGGTGGACAGTTGGAAGGACCACTCTCTGATGGACAGAGTGGCGGACATTCCTGTGTTGGACAGTTGGATGGTCCTCCCTGTGGTGGACAGTGTGTCAAATGTCCCTGTAGTGGACAGTGAGGAGGGCATCCCTGTGCTAAACTGTGGGAATAATGTCCGTTTGGGTACAGTGGAAGGATGTCCATGTTGTGGACAAGGGGAGTAGGTCCCTATGGTGGACATTGAGGAGGACTTCCCTGAGGTGGATATGGGTAGGATGTCTCTGTGGTGGACAATGGGGAGGACAAGTGGGGAGGACATACTTGTGTTGGACAGTAGGAGGACATATCTGTTTTTGGCAGTGGGAAGAATGTCCCTGTGGTGGACAGCGAAAATGACATCTTTGTGGTGTAAAATGTGAAGGACATCCTTCTGGTGGAAAGATTAGAGGATGTACCTGTGGTGGACAGTGGAAATGATGTTCTATGTTGGACAGTGGGAAGACTGTCTCTGTGGTGGAGAGCAGAGAGGACCTCTCTGTGATGGACAGTGTGAAGGATATCCCTGTTTTTGACAGTGGTGAGGATATTTCTGTTGTGGACAGTGGGATGGACGTCCTTGTTGTGGACAGTGGGAAGGATTTCCCTGTGGTGGACAGTGGGAAGGATGTCCCTGTGGTGGACAGTGGGAAGGACATCTGTGTGGTAGAGAGTGGGAAGGACGTCCCTGTGGTGGACAGTCGGAAGGATGTCCCTGTCGTGGACAGTGGTGTGGACATAACTGTGGTGAACAGTGGTGAGAATGTTTCTCTTTTGCACAGGAGAACTTCTCTTTGGTGGACAGTAGGAAGGATTTTCCATTTAGGGAGAGTGCAGAGGATATCTCTGGGGTGGACAGTGGTGAGGACATCCCTGGTGTGCACTGGAAGATGTCCCTTTGGTGCACAATATTGAGGACGTCTCTGTTGTGCACAGGAGGATGTCCCTGTGGTGCACAGTGGGGAGGATGTCCCTGTAGTTTATAATGAGAACAATGTACCTTTGTTTTACAGTTGGGAGGGAATCCCTGTCGTGGACTGTGGGAAGGACATCTCTGCGGTGGACATTGGTTAGAGAATTTCACTGTGGTGGACAGTGGTTATGATGGCCTTGTGGACAGTGAGGAGGATGTTCCTGTGGTGAACAAGAAAACGTTTCTTTTGTGTACAGTGGTAAGGATTTCCCTGGAGTGGAGAGTGCAGAGGACATCTCTGCAATGGACAGTGGTAAGAACACTTCTGTTATGCACAGAAGAATGTCCCTGTGGTGCACAGAGGAAAGGATGCTCCTGTGGTGAACAGTGGAAAGGACTTCCCTGTGGTTGACATTGGTAAGGGTGACACTGTGGTAAATAGTGGCAAGGATGCCCATGTGGTGGACCGCAGTGAGAACCTTTCTGTGGTGGACAGTGGGTAGGATGTCCTGTGATTGAAAGAGGGAAGATAATCACTGAGGTGGTCAGTGGAAAGCACATCTCTGTGGTATAGAGTGGTGAGTACATCATTGTAGTGCACACAGAGAAGGACATCCATGTGGAATAAACTGTGTGAGGACATCCATGTGGTGGACTATAGAAAGGAACTCCCTGTGGTGGACATTGGGGTCAATGTCCATGTAGTCGACAGTTGGAAGGAAGTCCCTGTGGTGGACTGTGGGAAGGACATTTCTTTGGTTTAGAGTGGGAAAGACATCCATGTTGTGCACAGTGGGGAGGACCTCCCTGTGGTGGACAGTACGAAGGATATCCCTGTAGTGGACATTGGTGAGGATGCCCCTGTGTTGTAAAGTGCAGAAAACATCCCTGTGGTGGACAATAAAATGGACGTCCCTTTGGTTGACACTGGGGAGGATGTCCCTGTGATAGACAGTTGGAAGGACGTATTTCTGGTGCACAGCTGGGAAGACTTCACTATGGTTGACAGTAGGAAGGACCTCCCTGTGGTGGACAGTACGTAGGACGTCCATGTTGTGGACATTGTAAAGGACATCCCTGTTTTGGACAGTGGGGAGACATGACTGTTGTGGACAGTGAAAAGGACGTCCCTGTGGTGGATGGCAAGGAGGACCTCTTCATGGTTCACAGTGGGAGAGATGTCTCAGTGATGGAGAGTGATGAGGATGTTTCTGTTGTGGACATTTGATTGCATGTTTTTGTGGTGAACAGTGGAGAGGACTTCCTGTGGTGGACAGTGTGGTGGACATGCCTGTGTTGGACAGTGAAGAGGACCTCACTGTGGTGGACAGTGGAAGGATGTCCCTGTAGTGGAAAGCGGGGAAGATATTTCTGTGGTGGAGATTGGAGAGGATGTCCCTCTGGTGGACAGTTTTGAGGATGTTCCTCTGGTGGACACTTGTGATAAAGTTTCTGTGGTGGTAAGTAAAGAGGACATCCCTGAGGTGTACAGTGGAGAGTAGTTTCCTGTTTCATACAGTGAGGAGGACATCACTGTGATGGACAGTGGTGAGGATGACCCTGTGGTGGACAGTAGTAAGGATGCCCCTGTGGTGGACAGCAAGGAGTATCTCACTTTGGTGAACAGTGGGAAGGACGTCCCTGCAGTGGACAATGCAAAGTATGTCCCTGTAGTGCACATGGGTGAGGACATCCCTGTTGTGCACAGGAGGATATCCTTGTGGTGGACAGTGGGGAGGACCACACTCTGGTGGACTGTGGGGTAGGATGTCCCTGTGCTGGACAGTGGGGAAGATGTCCATGTTGTGGACAGTGGGAAGGATGTCCCTTTGGTGGACAGTGGAAGGATGTACCTGTGGTGGACTTTGGGAGATGAACTCCTTGGGGTGGATAGTTGAGAGGATGTCCCTGTGGTGGACACTGGGTAGGACCTTTCTGTGTTGGACAGTTGGATGGACATCCTTGTGAAGGACAGTGGGGACTACGTCCCTGTTGTGTACAGTGGGATGGATGTTTCTGTAGTGGACACTTGGGAACATATTTGTGTGGTGGACAGTTAGAAAGACGTCCCTGTGGTAAACAGTGGGAAGGAAGTCCTTTTTGTGGACAGCAAAAGGATGTCCATGTGGTGGAAAATGGGAAATACATCACTGTTGTAGACAGCGGGGAGGTTCTTTCTGTGATGGACAGTAAGTAGGACGTTCCTGTGGCACACATTGGGAAGGATGTTTCTGTTTGGGAAAACTGAGAGAACATTACTATGGTGGATAGTGTGAAGGATGTAACTTTGGTGGACAGCAGGGAGGACCTCTCTGTGTTGGACAGTAGTAAAGATGTTCCTGTGATAGACAGTGATGGGTATGTTTCTGTGGTGGACAGTGGAAAGGATCTCTCTGTTGTGGACAGTGGTGAGAACTCCCTGTTGTGGATATTAGGAAGGATGTCCTCGTGTTGAACAGTGGAAAGGATGTTTCTTGGTGGACAGTGGAGCGGACATCCTCATGGTGGAAAGTGGAAAGGATGTCAAAGTGGAGGCCAGTGGTGAGGACATTTCTGTGGTGGACAATGGTGAGAAAGTTTCTCTTGTGCAAAGGAAAATGACCCTTTGGTGGATAGTGGAAAGTACATCTCTGTGGTAGACAGTAGAGAGAAACACACTGTGGGAAGAATATCTATGTTGTGGACAGTCGGAAGGAAGTCCCTGTTGTCAATATGGGGAAGGACATACTTGTGGCAGAGAGCGTGTAGAATGTCACTGTAGTGGACAGTGGGGAGGACATCCATGTGCTAAAATGTGGGAAT
Organism: Arvicanthis niloticus; assembly: GCF_011762505.2. NCBI lineage: Eukaryota > Metazoa > Chordata > Mammalia > Rodentia > Muridae > Arvicanthis > Arvicanthis niloticus. The sequence goes on along the minus strand of NC_047675.1, from coordinate 838,751 downwards.
AATGTCCTTATTGTGGACAGTGGAAGAATGTCCATGTTGTGGACAATGGGTGTACGTCCCTATGGTGGACAGTGGAGAGGACCTCCCTGTGATGGACATGGGTAGGATGTCTCTGTGGTGGACAGTGGGGAGAACATCACTGTTTAAAATGGGGAGGACAACCTTGTGGTAGACAGTGGGGAGGACATCTCTGTTTTGGACAGTAACAGGATGTCCTATTTGTGCACATTGGGGAAGATGTCCCTCTGGTGAACAGTGGGAAGGACATCCCTGTGGTGGCCAGTGGTGAGGACGACCCTGTGTTGGACAGTGGTAAGGATGCCCCTGTTGTGGACAGCAGGGAGACATCACTTTGGTGGACAGTGGGAATGATGTCCCTGCAGTGGAAAATGCAAAGCATGTTTCTCTCATGCATAGTGGTGAGGATATCTCTGTTGTACACTGGAGGATGTTCTTGTGTTGGACAGTAGGGAGGACCACACTATGGTGGACTGTGGGAAGTACGTCCATGTGGTGGACAGTGGAGAAGATGTCTGTGTTGTGGACAGTAGGAAGTATGTCCCTTTGGTGGACTGTGGGGGGGACTCCTTAGGGTAGACAGTTGTGAGGATGTCCCTGTGGTGGACAGTGTGTAGGACATTTCTGTTGTGGACAGTGGGATGGACATCCTTGTGGAGGACAGTGGGGAGTATGTCCCTATTGTGTAAAATGTGATGGATGTTTCTGTAGTGGACAGTTGCTAACATATTTGTGTGGTGGACAGATAGAAAGACGTCCCTGTGGTAAACAATGGGAAGGAAGTTGTTCTTGTGGACAGCAAAAGGATGTCTATGTGGTGGACAATGGAAAACGTCCCTGTTGTAGACAGTGGGGAGGTTTTCCCTGTGTTGGACAGTAAGTAGGACGTCTCTGTGGTGGACAGTGGGGAGGAAGTTTCTGTTTTGGACAACTGAGATGATTTTACTCTGTTGGACCGTGTGAAGGACATCACTGTTGTGGACAGTAGGGAGGACCTCTCTGTGGTGGACAGTGGTAAAGATGTCCCTGTGATAGATGGTGATGAGGATGTTTCTGTGGTGGACAGGGGAAAGGACGTCCCTGTTGTGGACAGTGGTGAGGACCTCCCAGTCATAGATATTGGGAAGGATGTCCCTGTGGTGAACTGTGGAAAAGATGTTTCTGTGGTGGACAGTGGAGAGGACCTCCTCATGGTGGAAAGTGGAAAGGACGTTATAGTGTTGGACAGTGTTGCTGACGTTTCTGTGGTGGACAATGGTGAGGAAGTTTCTTTGGTGCAAAAGAAAACGTCCCTTTTGTTGACAGTGTAAAGTACATCTCTGTGGTGGACAGTAGAGAGAAACACACTGTGGTGTACAGTAGGAAGAACAATTATGTTATGGACAGTGGGAAGTTAGTACCTGTTGTTGATATTGGGAAGGACCTCCTTGTGGCGAACAGTGGGAAGGATATCCCTCTGGTGGACAGTGGGGAGGACATCCATGTGGTGGACATGGGGAAGGACATCACTGTGGTGGACAGTGAAGAGGACTGTTCTGTGTTGGACATTTGGGATGACATCCCTGAGGTGAATATTGGGAAAGACTTTTTTTGGTGGATAGTGGAGAGGATGTCCCTGTCATGGAGAATACAGAGGAAATCTCTGGGGTGGAGAGTGTTGCTGACATTTATGGTGTGCAATGGAAAATGTCTCTGTGGTGCAGTCATGAGGATATCCCTGTTGTGCACAGGAAAATGTCCCTGTTTTGCAAAGTGGGGAGCATGTCCCATTGATGAACAGTGAAAAGATTGTCACTGTGGTGGACAATTTGGAGGATGTCCCTGTGGTGGACAGTGGGAAGGACGTCCCTTTGGTGGACAACAGGGAGGACTTCTCTATGGTGGACTGTATAAAGGATGTCCTTGTGGTGTTCAGTGGGGAGGATGTCCCTGTGTTGGACATTGGGGAAGATATCTCTGTGGTGGACAGTTGAAAGATGTACCTTTTGTGGACAGTGGGAAGAACGTTCCTTTGGTGGATAGTGGGTAGGACATCCCTGTGGTAAACATTTGGTAGGATGTCTCTGTTGAGAGTAGTGCATAGAACCTCTCTGTGGTGGACAGTGGGAAGGACATCCCTGTTGTGGACAGTAGGGAGAATATTTCTGTGGTGGACCGTTGAAACGATGTCCCTGTGGTGGGCAGTGGAGAGGACCTAACTCTTCTGGAGATTGGGGAGGACATCCCTTTTGTAGATAGTGTATAGGATGTCCCTGTGGTGGACAGTGGAAAGAACATCCATGTTGTGGACAGTGGGGAGGACATCCCTGTGGTAGACAGTGGAAATGACATCACTTTGATAGACAGTAGAGAGGACATCCCTGTGGTGGAGAGTGGGAAGGACATTTATATTGTGGACTGTGGGAAGAAAATCTCTGTTGTGGACATTGGGAAAGACCTCCTTGTGGTGAACAGTGTGACGAATGTCCCTCTTGTGGACAGAGAGGAGGACGTCAATTAGGTGGCAGTGGAAAGGACATCCCTCTGGTGGACAGTGGGGAGGACCTTTCTGTGGTGGACAGTGGGAAGGATATCCCTATTTTGGACAGTGAGGAGAATGTCACTGATTTGGACAGTGGTAAGGACATCTCTGTGGTGGCCAGTATAGAGGACGTTTCTGTGGTGAACAGTGGGAAGAGGGTCCATATGTTGGACAGTGGGGAGGATATTTATGTTGTGGATTGTAGGAAGGACGTCCATGTTGTGGACATTGGGAAGGACCTCCGTGTGGTGGACAGTGGAAAGCATGTCCCTCTCATGGACAGTGGGGAGAAACTCCATGTGGTGGACAGTTGTAAGAACATCAATGTGGTGGACAATGTAGAGGACATCATTTAGTGGACATTGGGAAGTACGTTCCTGTTGTGGAAAGCAGGGTGTACCTTTCTGTGGTGGAAAGTGGGAAGGACATGCTTGTTGTGGACAGTGCAGACGATGTCTCATTGGTGGACCGTAAAAAGGACATCCCTGGTGGACAGTAGAGAGGACTTTCCTGTAGTGGCCATGGGAAGGAGGTCCCTGTGGTGTACCATGGTAAGGACATGCATGTTGTGGACAGGGCAGAGGATATCCTTGTGGTGGACAGTGGAAAGGACATACCTGTGGTGGACAGTAGAGAGGACTTCAATGTGGTGGACAGTGAGAAGGAAATCCCTGTGGTGGACATTGGAAAGACATATATATTGTGGACTGTGGGAAAGAAGTCCCTGTTGTGGACATTGGGAAAGACCTCCTTGTGGTGAACAGTGGGAAGGATTTTCCTGTGGTGGAGAGAGGGGAGGTCGTCACTTAGGTGGACAGTGGTAAAGACATCTTTGTTGTGGATAGTAGAGAGGACCTCTTTGTGGTGAACTGTGGGAAGAAGGTCCCTGGGGTGAACTGTGGAAAGGACATATATGTTGTGGATTGTGGGAATAACATACATGTTGTGGACATTGGATAGGACCTCCATGTGTTCTACAGTGGGAAGCATGTCCCTCTGGTGGACAGTGGGGAGGACCACCATGTAGTGGACAGTGGGAAGGACGTCCACGTGGTGGACAGAGGAAAGGACATCATTGTGGTGGACATTAGGAAGTACGTTCCTGTTTTAGACATCAGTGTGTACCTTTCTGATGTGGACAGTTGGAAAGACGTGCCTGTTGTGGACAGTACTGTGGACACCTCTGTGGTTGACAGTGGAAAGGACATCCCTGTGTTGGACAGTAGAGAGGACTTCCTTGTGGTGGACAGTGGGAAGGAGGTCCCTGTGGTGGACGTTGGAAGGACATATAGGGTGTGGACTGTGAGAAGAACGTCCCTGTTTTGCACATCTGGAAAGACCTTTTGGTAAACAGTGGGAAGGATGACCGTCTTGTGGACAGTGGGTTGGATGTTCCTGTGGTGGAAATTGGGAAGGACATCGCTGTTATGGTCTGAGGGGAGGATATCAGTGAGGTGGACATAGGGAAGGATGTCTCTTTGGTGGACAGCAGGGAAGAACTTTCTGTTATGTATTGTGGGAAGGACATCCCTGTTGTAGACAGTAGGGAGGATATTACTGTGGTGGACAGTGGGGAGGATTTCACTGTGGTGGACCATGGGGAGTATGTTGCTATGGTGCATTGGAGAACATACATGTGGTGCACATTCAGAAGGAGGTCCATATGGTTTAGAGTGCGTAGGACAACTCTGTGTAGGACAGTGGTCAGGACATCCCAGTTGTGCCAAGTGGTGAGGATGTCCCTGTTGTTTAGAGTTTGAAGGACTTCACTGTGTTTGATAGTTGGGAGGACATCCCTGTTGTGGACAGTTGGGAGGGTGTCACTATGGTGAACAGTGCCAATGACGGCCTTGTAGACAGTAAGAACAACATTCCTATGATGCACAAGGAAATGTCCTTTGGTGGACATTGAGAAGTATGTCCTTGTAGTGGTGATGGCAGAGGACATCTCTGGGATGTACAGTGGTAAGAATGTCACTGTTGTGCACAGGAAGATGTTCCTGAGGTGTACAGTGTGGAGGACATCACTTTGTTGGACAGGCAAAAGGATGTTCCTGTTGTGGACAGTGGGGAGAACATCCCTGTGGTGGCCAATGTGTAGGATGTCCCTGTGGTTTACAATGTGGAGGATATTCATGTTCTGAACAGTGGTGAGGACATTCTTGTAGTGGACATTGGTGAGGATAACCATGTTGTGGACAGTGGTAAGGATGTCCTTGTGGTACACAGGAGGATGTCCCTGTGGTGGACAGTGGGAAGGACAACTCTTTGTTGAACAGTGGAAAGGACGTTTCTGTGGTGGAGAGTTGGGAGGACCTCCCTGTGGTGGACAGTGGAGAGGACATTTCTGTGGTGGACGATGTACACGTTTGTTGTGGACAGTGCGGAGGATGTCAATGTGGTGTACAGTGGGAAGGACATCCCTGTGGGGGACAGTGAAGGGGACTTCCCTGTCGTGTACCGCTGAAATGACATATTTGTGGTCGACAGTGGGAAGGACGTCACTTTGGAGGACAGTGGGGAGGACATCAGTGTTGTGGACAGGCAGAATGATGTCCATGTGGTGGCCAGAGGCGAGGACCTCCCTGTGGTGGACATTGGGTAGGATGTCCCTGTGGTTTACAGTGCGGAGTATATTCATGTGGTGGACGGAGTTTAGGACTTCCCTGTAGTGCATATTGTTGAAGACAACAATTTTGTGGACAGTGGTAAGGATGTCCTTGTAGTACACAGGTGGATGTCCCTGTGGTGGACAGTGGGAAAGACATCTGTTTGGTGGACCATTGAAAGAACATCTCTGTGGTGGACAGTTGGGACGACCTTCCTGTGGTGGACAGTGGGGAGGACATTTCTGTTTTTGCAGTGGGATGGAGGTCTCTGTGGCAGAATGTGGGGAGCACATCCCTTTGGTGGAGAGTGGGGAGGAGGTTTCTGTGGTGGAAAGTGGCAAGAATATCCCTGTGGTGGACAGCAGCGAGGACATATTTGTGGTCTACAGTAAGAAGGACATCTCTGTTGTGGACAGTGGAAAGAATATTACTGTGGTGCACAGTTGTGAGGCCGTCCCTGTTGTGCATAGGAGGATGTCCCTGTGGTGCAAAGTCAGGAGAATGTTTCTTTGGTTGAGAGCGGGAAAGATGTCCATACAGTGGACTGTGGGGAGATCCACTCTATATTGAACATTTGGGAGGATTTTCTTGTGATGGAAATTGAAAAGTATGTCACTGTGGAGCACATTGGTCAGGATGTCCCTGTTGTGCACCTGAGGATGTCCTTGTGGTGGACAGTGGGAAAGAAATCTGTTTGCAGGACCGTGGAAAGAACATCCCTGTGGTGGACAGTTGGGACAACCTCCATGTGGTGGACAGTGGGGAGGACATCCCTGTGCTAAACTGATGGAATAATGTCCTTTTTGTGGACAGTGGAAGGATGTCCATGTTGTGGACAAGGGGAGTACATCCATATGGTGGACAGTGGGGAGGACCTCTCTGTGGTGTACATGGGTAGAAAGTCTCTGTGATAGACAATGGGGAGGACATCGTGGTATAAGTAGGGAGGACATCATTATGGTGGACAGTGGGAAAGACGTCCTCCTGGTGGACAGTGGAGAGGATGTACCTTTGGTGGACAGTGGAAAGGACGTTCTATGATGGACAGTGGGAAGACTGTCCCTGTGGTGGAGAGCAGGGAGGACCTCTCTTTGGGGGACAGTGGGAAGTATATCCCTGTTGTGGATGGTAAAAGTATATCCCTGTGGTGGACAGGGAGGACATCCCTATGGTGGAGAGGAGATTTCTGTGGTGGAAAGTGGGAAGAATGTCCCTGTGGTGGACAGCAGGGATTACATCTCTGTGATCTACTGTGGGAAGGACATCTCTGTTGTGGATAGTGGAAAGAATATTCCTGTGGTGCACAGTTTTGAGGATGTCCCTGTTGTGCATAGGAGGATTTCCCTGTGGTGCAAAGTGAGGAGGATGTTTCTTTGGTGGACAGTGAGAAATACGTCCCTGTGGTTGACTGTGGGGAGGTCCACTCTGTAGTGAACATTGGGGAGGATGTCCCTGTGGTGAACAGTGGGAAAGAAGTCTCTGTTCTGGACATTGGTGAAGATGACCCTGTGGTTGACAGTTTTATGAATGTCCTTGTGGTACACAGGAGGACATCCCTGTGGTAGACAATGAAGAGGACTTCCCTGTGGGGTACCTTTGAAATGACATCCTTGTGGTCAACAGTGGGAAGGACGTCTTTTTTTAGGACAGTGAGAAGGACATCACTGAGGTGGACAGGGAGAAGGATGTTCTTGTGATGGACAGAGGCGAGGACCTCTCTCTGATGGACTGTGGGGAGGAAATTCCTGTGGTGGACAGTTGGGTGGACCTCCCTGTGGTTGACATTGTGTAGAATGTCCCTGTAGTGGACAGCAGAAAGGACCTTTCTGTGGTGTACAATGGGAAAAATGTCCCTCTGGTGGACATTGGAGAGGATGTACCTGTGGTGGACAGTGGAAATTATGTTCTATGGTGGACACTGGGAAGACTGTCCCTGTAGTGGAGAGCAGGGAGGACCTCTCTGTTGTGGACAATGGGAAGAACATCCCTTTTTTGGACAGTAAAAAGATGTCATTTTGTGCACATTGGGGAAGATGTCGCTCTGGTGAACAGTGGGATGGACATCCCTGTGGTGGACAGTGATGAGGACGTGCCTGTTGTGGACTGTTGGGGAGGAACTCTTTGGGGTGGACAGTTGGGAGGATGTCCCTGTCATGGACAGTGTGTAGTAACTATCTGTTGTGGACAGTTTGATGGACGTCCTTGTGGTGAACAGTGGGGAGTACGTCCCTGTTGTGTACAGTGGAATGGATGTTTCTGTAGTGGACAGTTGGGAACATATTTGTATGGTTGACAGTTAGGAAGACATCCCTGTTGTAAACAGTGGGAAGGAAGTCCTTTTTGTGGACTGTGAAAGGATGTCCATGTGGTTGACAATGGGAAGGACATCCCAGTTGTAGACAGTGATGAGGTTTTCCCTGTGGTGGATATTAAGTAGGGATGTCCCTCTGGTGGACAGTGGGGAGTATGTTTCTGTTTTGGAGAACTGAGAGGACGTTACTGTGTTGGACAGTGTGAAGGACGTCCCAGTGGTGGACATGGGTAGGATGTCTCTGTGGTTGACAGTTGGGAGGACATCCCTGTTTAATGTGGGGAGGACATCCTTGTGGTGGAGAGTGGGGAGGACATCTCTGTGGTGGACAGTAGAAAGGACATTTTATGGTGGACAGTGGGAAGACTGTCCTTGTGGTGGAGAGCAGGAAGGACCACACTCTGGTGGACTGTGGGGTACTAGGTCCCTGTGGTGGACAATGGGAAGGACTTACATGTGGTGGACAGTGGGGCAGATGCCTGTGTTGTGGACAGTGGGAAGTATGTCCCTTTGGTGGACAGTGGAAAGGACGTCCCTGTGGTTGACTGTGGGGAGGAACTCCTTGATGTGGAGAGTAGGGAGGATGTCCCTGTGGTGGACAGTGGGTAGGACCTTTCTGTTGTGGACAGTGGGATGGACATCCTTGTGGAGGACAGTTGGGAGTACATCCCTGTTATGTACAGTGGGATGGATGTTTCTCTAGTGGACAGTTGGGAATATATTTGTGTGGTGGACAGTTAGGTAGATGTTCCTGTGGTAAACAGTGGGAAGGAATTCCTTTTCGTGGACAGCGAAAAGATGTCCATGTGGTGGACAATGGGAAAGACATACCTGTTGTAGACAGTGGGGAGTTTCTCTCTGGGGTGGACAGTAAGTATGACGTCACTGTGGTGGACAGTGGGGAGGATATTTCTGTTTTGGACAACTGAGAGGATGTTACTGTGGTGGATAGTGGGAAGGACGTCCCTTTGGTGGACAACAGGGAGGACTTCTTTATGGTAAACTGTATGAGGATATCCTTCTGGTGGTCAGTTGGGAGGATGTCCCTGTGGTGTACAGTGGGTATGACATCCCTGTGGTGGACAGTGGGTTGGACCTCTGCAGTGTGGACAGTGGGAAGGATCTCCTTGTGGTGGACAATGGGAAGGACGACACTATTGTGGAAAGTGGGAAGGATGTCCCTGTGACGGACAGTGGGGAGGACATCCCTGTGGTGAACAGTGGTGAGTACCTTTCTGTAGTGCACAGGAGAACGTCACTTTGGTGGACCATGGGAAGAATGTCCCTGTTTTGGAGAGTTCAGAGGACATCTCTCGGGTGGACCGTGGTGAAGATATCCTTGTTGTGCATTGGAAGATGTCCCTGAGGTGCGCAGTCATGATGACGACACTGTTGTGCACAGGATGACGTCCCTGTGGTGCACGGTGGGAAGGATGTTCCTACTTTGCACAATGGGAAAGAACACCCCTGTGGTGGACTTTGGTGAGGATGTCCCTGTTGTGGACAGTGGAGAAACATCTCTGTGGTGGACAGTGGGGTGGATGTCTTTGTGGTAAAGGGGGAAAGATGTCCCTGTGGTGAAGCATGCTGAGGACAATACTGTGTTTGACATTGGTGAGAACATCTTTGTGGTGGACATTGGGCAGGATGTCCCTGTGGCTGACAGATTGTAGGACATTCTTGGAGTAGACAGTGGGGAGATGGTTTCTGTGTGGACAGTTTGAAGGATGTCCTTGTGGTGGACAGTGAGGAGGACATTCCTGTGGTGGACAGTGGGAAGGATGTCCCTGTGGTGGACAGTGAGAAGGACGTTTATGTTGTGGACATTTAATTGATGTCTATTCTGTGGACATTGGGAAGGACCTCCTTGTGGTGAACAGTGGGAAGGATATCTCTCTGGTGGAGAGTTGGGATGACATCCCTGTGGTGGACAGTGGGAAGTACATCACTGTTGTGGACAGTGAAAGGGAAATCCCTTTGTTGGACAGTTGAGATGACATCCATATCGTGGACAGTGGGAAGGACAACCCTGTGGTGGACAGGCAGAAGGATGTCCATGTGGTGAACAGTGTGGAGGGTATCCCTGTGGTAGACAGTGGTAAAGACATCCCTGTGGTGGACAGTGATGAGGACTTTACTGTGGTGCACAGGAAAACATTATTTTGGCGGACTGTGGGAAGGATGTCCCTGTTTTGGAGAGTGCAGAGGATGTCTCTGGGGTGGAAAGGGGTGAGGATGTCTACGGTGTGCACTGCAAGATGTCCCTGTGGTGCACATTCCTGAGGACATCCCTGTTGTGCACAGGAGGATGTCTCTGTGGTGCACAGTGGGGAGGATGTCCCTGTGGTTTACAGTGAAAAGGACATCCCTGTGTTTGACAGTTGAGAGGAAATCCCTGTGGTGGACTGTTGGAAGGATGACTCTGCTGTGGACATTGGTGAGAGAATTTCATTTTGGTGGACAGTGGGGATGATGGCCTTGTGGACAGTTGGGGGGACATTTCTGTGGTGCACAAGGAAAACGTCACTTTGGTGGACAGTGGGAATGATTTCAATAGAGTGGAGAGTGCACAGGACAACTCTGTGATGGACAGTGGTAAGAACATTTCTGTTATGCACAGAAGAATGACCCTGTGGAGCACAGTTGAAAGGATGTTCCTGTGGTGAACAGTGGAAGAATTTCCCTGTGGTGGACATTGGTGAGGACGACCCTGTGGTAAATAGTGTTAAGGATGTCCCTGTGGTGGAAAGCAGGGA